>NW_015151275.1:336282-343576 GCF_000732505.1 Cyprinodon variegatus | reverse complement strand
CTTCCCTGGAAATGCCTTTCCAAATTTTTCTTTTTTCTTTTTTGTCAACCTTTCATTACAAAGCAAAATATTTGGAGAGGACTCTACATAGGTCTGTGGTGAAGGAATCCATTTTACTCCCAGTAACAGTAACAAGATGTGTGGTTAATGCAGTCAGAGACTGACTGACCAGCATGACGCCCCTCCCTCTGACAATCTTCTGCTCTGGGTTTCCTTCTCCTTTTTCCTCTGTGACGGGTCACACCACGAATTTCTCTACTTGGAAAAGGATAGGTTTGGTCAGAAACAAAGAATGAAGAAAGAGAGCAAACAGATGAGACTCAGTGAGAGCATCAGCTCAAGCAACACTGTTAGGTTTTAGAAATAAACCCTCCTGCTGGTTTTAAAACTATTCAGTCCTTTGGGACCAAAACACATTTTGCCATTTTCAGGATGGATTTTTCTAGTGATTTAACAACTCAAACAATGAACAGGAGTGCTGTTTTAAGGATTAATATCCAGGTATTTGTCATGTTTGGCTTAAGGTTCCTAACCCACATGCAGAACACACTGAAGCAGGAGAAAAGTTAGAAGGTTTATTTAAATGATAATTCAGCACAGAGAAGAAACAGATCCAGGGGTTAACAGAATCCAGGACTGGTCACGAATGGGTTCACTGCAGAGGGGGACAGAGGAGTTAGTGGATGTCCAGGATATTTGCAGAATGAGAGTATGCAGGTCTGTACCTGTTCAGGAGTTTGAGCTGAACGGCAGAAGGGGGGAACCAGGAGGGTCCAGAGGCTGTCGGCAGGCTGAGGGCTTGGCAGAGGCAGAGCTTGGTTTGAGTGTTTGCGGATCACAGGTTTGAGTTTCCCTTCTAGATTCTTCAGAGGGCGGGCAGGCAGGTCTTTGGCAGGAATGATTCTCCAGGGTTCTTCAGAGATCCGACAGGCAGATTTCCAACAAAGAAACTTTTCAGGGTTTCTAGTTTTCAGGCAGGTTCAACCTGGGAAGCAGAGAGGAGAAAACGGATCAGGTTGAGGTTCAGGTTTTAAGGGAGTCAGAGATTCAGACAGGCAGGTTGGCTCAGGCTTGCTAACCTTAAAGGGCAAACACTCTGGCACTGGAGAGACGTTCTCTGCCTCCTTAAATACAGATCCCCTGATGAGCAGATGAGCGACAGGTGGTAGCAATCAGCTCCGGCTCCAGGAGATCTAGAACGCCCTCTGGTGGAGAAAATGGACAGACCTCCAGATCCCAACAGTATTAATATTCCCTAAACCATGACCTGAAATAAAAAAAATATATATATAAAGGAAGAAAACGGAAAAGGCAGAGTAAATTATTCTAACATGTAGGATTGTCTGGAATTTAGTACATATTTCAAACAAGAAACTGAATAAAATGAAAAAGCTTTAGTTGGTACGTTGTTCAGAAATATTTCAAGATATGAAGTACCTTTAATGTCCCATGAACTGCTCTTTGATAGGACATAAAAACATGTTCATCTCAGTGTCCTACTGTGGTCCTCTAGCTTTATGGGTCTCATTTCTTTTAAGATAATTATCCATATCCTCAAAGTGGGATTTCTGCTTCTCTCAAGGTGTCCCGTTCCCGGCTGTGACAGTCTGGGACACATCAGTGGGAAGTACGCCACCCACCGCAGTGCCTACGGCTGTCCACTGGCCGCCAAGCGGCAGAGGGAAGGTCTCCTTAATGGCACTCCTTTCTCCTGGAAGGCCTTTAAAACCGAAGGCCCCACCTGCCCGACCCCGGGCTGTGATGGTTCCGGTCACGCTAACGGCAGTTTCTTGACCCACCGCAGGTATTCTGCTTTTTGTGCAATATGTTGGTTTTTGTGTCTCGGCTAAATACATCTGGATGTGTAGAATGGCTGAGATTGTTCACAAGACACAAAAATCACAATTCATAGTCATTAAATGCACTAATTACAACATTTATGGATCTGAAAAAACTTCTTACAAATGCTAAAAAAGCCCTAAAAAGATTGACAAGGATCTCTTTCAGCCTGTCAGGTTGTCCAAGAGCTCCGGCCAACAAGAAGAAAACCAAACTTCCTGGAGACGATTTCATAACAGCCAAGTTCAGAGCAAGTGATGGTAAGACAGGAATGCTCTGAGTCTGCAAAGCTTTCAATCTGACTCGGTAGGAACCAGAAACTGTTTTATGTTTTATGCTTTTTATTTTGTGTCTTTAGCAGCGGTGGCTGGTGGAGTTTCCTCCAGGGGGGGCTATAAATTCAAAATAGCCATTAACCAAACATCCTTATACTAAGTTATCACACCAATATATTTATATCAATGCAAAAAATGAAAAAAAAAAATATATAAAAACACTTTATAAAAACAAAACATAATTTCATGTCTAGGTTTACTCTTTTTACGTAAATCTTGCCCTTCTGAGGCATTGTGAAGGTAAATCTGTGTTCTACATGGTCCAGTATGGTGTCACAAATAGGGTTGCCAGCCGTCTCTTTTTTTATTGTTTTTTTTTTGTTGTTTTTTTTGTCAGACAGATACAGAAAAGCACCTATTATCTTGTTACAGTAACATAAATCAGAAAAACATCCTGTGTGCACTTAGCAACTGTCCAGCTTTTTCTTTTGTCTTCCCTATACAAGTAACCATAAAACAAGGCCATAATAATAATAATAATAAGAGTGATAAGAAAAGAAAAAGCAGTCCAGCAACAATGTAAAATTTTTTGGGGTATAAAACAAAAAGGGAACTCCACTTTATCAAACGCCTTTTCTGCATCTAGTGAAAAGGCAACCGTTGGTGTGTCACAATTTCTTGTCATCCACATAATGTGTAATAGTCTTTGAAGTATGTCTGCCTCTTACTTACTTACTTTCAGGTAACCTACCTCTATGAAATGCATCTTGATATACAACCAATTCTTCTGCCAATACTTCAATCGCTGCAACACCAGCAGTGTTGGTTTGAGTAGGTTGATACGTTTTATCCATAGTTAAATCATTTGCTTCAAGTCACCCCCAGTAATTATCTTTTTATTCCCCATATTTCTAATTAGGTTACATATTTCATGAAAATAGTCTGGGTTGACTGAATTAGGAGCATAAATATTAGCGATAGTCATCCTTTGACCCTTTAAAGTTACATCCAGTATAACCATCTACCTTCCTTGTGAGATACATGTTTATTTACCTGGCAGTCTATATTTTCCTTATTAAAATATTCACTCCTTTTCTCCTTGAAGAAAATGTGCTATGATATTCGTATCCAACACATTTCCTTCTTAGTTTTGCTGCTTTCTCATCACTGAGGTGAGTTTCTTGAACGAGGGCTATGTCAGCCATTTTTTTGCTGTAGGTATGTGAGGGTTTTTTTTTTTGACCACGTTATTACACCCTGCTATATTCCAAGTTACAATTTTATACAATGTCATATTGCTGTCCTGGTATATTATCATCATCCCTTTATACAATGTCCTAATATTTGGTTGACCCTCCTCTGATAGTATAAGTATTTGATGATACAAGTTTACAAGTATAACAGCTACATGAGACACAGGATTACACACTGAATAAACAAATAAAAACTTAGAAACGCACTGCAACAGCAGCCTACAAACAAGTTACATTCCTTAACTTCCTTTAAAAAAGAATCCAGTAATCAGGAATATTACCAATCAACCACGGCCACCCTCAGCCAATCATTGGCCCCCCTGTGGCCACCCCAACCATTTTTCCCCTCTCTCATACAGATGGTGGCAGCAGTAATACTCTCAAGTAGAATATTCAAAACATTTTGTTTTTTTGTGGTTAATTATACACATCAATATATTAACATCAAAGATAAATACAAAATTCATGCTCTTTTCAGAACTAGGTTTTGTCTTATATGGGGTTAAGAGAAAATTATGTCTCTGCAAATCATCTAGGAGTCTTCAGTGAAATCAAAGATAAATAACAATTTTAATAAAAACTTATCAAATAATCAATTTATGTAGATATTATTAGTTTATTAGAATATTGATACAAGTAGGTAAGTAATGACAACGATGATTGATTTACGGCCCAGAACTCAAAACTGAGTTTTATCAACTATACCTGTTATCTAGAAATTAAGGATGTCCAGGGATCCCAGTTTGAGGGCTACTAGTTTAAACGACAAAGATCGGTTGAAATCAGAATTAGAGTTTATGTGATACTGATAAATTTAGCTGTAAAAAAAAAAACTTCTAAAGTTGGTTTAAAGTAAAAATTCTTTTTTTAAGTCTACGTTCTTTTTTTTTATCAGCAAAGTTAATATTTTCTCCATTATTTTCCTGCTGGGCATCAACGTTAGGCCTTAGGAGGCAGTGTCACAACAACTGTTGGGTTATTTTGGATTATACTTCTGGAAGAAACAATTAAGGCAGATTCAGCGTCCTGATAAACTGCAGTTTATTGTATTATTATGTGATGACTTTGCTTTTCTTTATGTGTTTTTCTGTCACCCAGTTCTGGATAATGATGAAGATATCAAGCAGCTGAACAAAGACATCAATGAGCTGAATGAGTCCAACGCAGAGATGGAGGCAGATATGATGAATTTACACACTCAGGTGAGCTCAGTGCTTCAAGCACAACTACAAAAAAAAAAAAAATCCTCAACTTTTAATAAAATCTGGAGTTAGAGATGTTGTATAGGGTCATCAGAATCAGAAATAACCAGGTTAAAGTGCATGAGCAAGGCATTTAATTTATTTAACTGATTTTTCACTCTTACCCAGGGTGCAGACATTTACATGTTAACAACATATGTTTTGAAATGGACCTTTTTCAAATATGTAGATGTACGTATACCTACACACAGAAACATATGTTTGAAGAAGAGCCATTTTGTTTTGTGCTCTTTATGTTGCTCCTTAGGAAAGTGTTGAGACACAGCGAGCACCAAAGCACAATTAAAACAGATATAGCAGCATGTCAAAGTGTAAACAAACAAAGCAGCCACAGCTACATACCTTTGAAGGCATCCAGAAGCCGTTTTATAAATCCAATTTTCAATTTTTATACTTCATTCGTCCATAAGGGTCCGCAGATTAAAAGTAATCCAGCATATTAGTAATTGAAATATCCCATGATGAGAAAATCACCCATAACATCTGGTTGTTGACATCAGAAAAGTTAGCTGGTCATAGCTTATTCTCAGCATCTTGCTAATATTTACTTCTAATACTAATTTCCTCAATTGTTAGACCGCAATGTTTGGTATGGTTCTTTATATCGTCTTCTTATCTACAAGACAAACGTGTCTGCATATATATATATATATATATATATATATATATATATATATATATATATATGTATATATATATATATGTATATATATCCTGTATATGTATGTTTGATTGGAGGAGCACAGCAGGACCTTTATATTCGAAACCAGCATCTATTGCTCCACTAAGCTAACAAGCCTGGGAAAAACATGTTAATTAGAAATATAATAGAGACAATCTGATCCAGATCCATAAAAATACTTTTTTATCTTTTCTGAACAGATTTCTTCAATGGAGAAGAACCTAAAGACCATGGAAGAAGAAAATAAGCAGATAGAGGAGAAGAATGAAGCTTTGTTCTTGGAGCTGTCTGGTTTGAGTCAGGTTTTAATTCGCAGTTTAGCCAACATCCGCCTGCCTACTATGGTGAGTATAGACCCGCTTTACACTCAACAATTACCTCTGTTGTTAAAGTCTACCAGAACATTTTGGATATATTAAATAACTAGAACTGGGAGTTAAAGTTAATTGCTAGGTAATTCAAATCAAGGGTAAAACAAATGAATTATTATAAGTTGAATGATAATAACTGTAATTTGCTTACTGACCAGGGGTCCTAGCCTCTTACCTAAAAGGTTGGACTCGGCTGTTAAAACCTCAGCTGTCTTTTATAGACTATGGCTATCAGCAGAGTTATTAATCACTAACCCAATAAATATGTCTCTGTTAATTTGGATGCTACTGAAAGAAGAGTGAATCCAGCCTGACTGATAAATATTTCACTGCGTAAAAAAAACACAAAAGATGACGAGTTTATTAGCTACACCCAGCATTATATCTAATAACTAAACAAACACTAAAAACTGCTGAAAATAAGCACAAATAAACAAATAAAGTGGAAGAAGGGTTTAAGAGTCCATTCAAAGGATGAAGGATGTTTGAGTTTTAAGGCATCTTTGCAGGGGGGGGTTAATTTTATAACTCACAGCTCCCCTTATTTACAGCAGTTAGCTGGTAGCCACAGCCCTCATGGAGCAGCTCCTCTCCGGCTCCTCTCAGTCTCCATCTCAGCCAGGAAGCCACAAATCAGCTGCTTCTAGCGACTCCTTTGGCCAACAACAGTCTGGGCCATCCGTTGCTCCTTCGGGGGTTAGGTTTTGGTTACCAGAACTGGATTAGCTCTCCTTTTCTCTGCTGCAGGCGATTTCAGGAAATACTGCATTCAGCTCCTTCTGAATCATAAGAAAAAGTAGTGATTTGTTATTAGTGTTGCGCCGATGCCATTTTTTGGCCCCAATACCGATACCCGATACCTGGCTGTGCAGTATCGGCCGATACCGATACCATAATAATGTAAAATAATCACCATCATGGCTTTGTCAACCTGCTGCCTACCTTTGTGAAGCAGGAAAAAATCTAATACAAAGTGAATCCAGTAGAACCTTTTATTGCCTACCAGGAGTGGGTGACAATAGTTGAATAAACTTATGGCTCTCAAAATGGTATCGGTGCCCTATTTGTTGGGACTCGCCGATACCGATACCACCATTTTAGGGCAGTATCGGGGCCCCGTCCGATACTGGTATCGGTGCAACACGATTTGTTATTAGTGAGGCTCTGAGGCGTATCTAGTAGTGGAGGGGGCGTTTCTGTGAAGCGCGTATCGAGGCTTGATTCATTTAGGGGAGGGGTCTAAATCGATGACATCCAAAGCCTCACTACCGCTATACCATGTGATTGCATCAATAAGTGGTTCAGATCGCAACAGGCATTTAAACAGCCTCAGTGTTCAAGATGTGGAGGTTTGGAGGAATGTTGTAGTCAGAAGGATAGATCAAAAGAATAGATTGGTTATTTTTCCAACCAATCTAGTTAGTTAAATCAAACTTGGTTAAACAGTATAATGATCTGAGTAAGCCACTGGTTTCAGTTGAGTTATTAGTATTTGGTATTATTGCTTTCTAAAAGACACTTACTGCTGCATCTGGCATTAGCTGGAAGACTAAGACTGTTAAAAGGGAGTTTTTCCTCTCCACTGTCGCTACAAGCATGCTTAGTGTGAGGG
>NW_015151275.1:333410-335468 GCF_000732505.1 Cyprinodon variegatus | reverse complement strand
TACACACGAATCATTAATAACTTCAAAGGAACTTAAATTGAAAAAAAACAAACAAACAAGAAAGACAATAGAAAAAAATCCAAATTATGTTACTAACTGTAGTTCTGCATGTTTACGTAAAGCTTCATGAACTGTGGGGATCGTTGAAGCAAACGGTTCAGTGAGGCTTCATCTCTCCATCACTCCCAAATAAACTAATAATATAATCAACACATCCAGGGTTAGGGTTATGAAAAAATGACGCTCTGACTCCCTTCTCCTTTAGTCACACTTGTCCCTCACAGGAAGAAGAACCTGAACTCAGGGAGAAAATAGACTAATCTTGACTTGTGAACTTGTCTTTCAGCAGGAACCGGTGTCGGAGCAGAACTTTGATCATTATGTGGAGACTCTGACGTACATGTTTACCAATAAAGACTGCTACCAAAACCCAGAGAGCCGAGCGCTGATGGAGTCCATCAGCCAAGCAGTGAAAGGCATCGAGGTCTGATGCCAGGCAGCGGCGGCGGCGGCGAGCAGCGACCACATTCTTCTGGAGTCCATCATGTCTCTATGTGATCATTCTTCCTCTTCAGTTATTTCTTACCTGTTACCTCCATTAGTTCTTTAGCATGTTGTTGAGTGACGTGTGAGCCAGGACTGCATGTCAGGTGTGCTCGCATCCAAGGGTTACAATAAGTCAGGAAGTTCAAACCAGGAAACGAGAGCAGAACAAATAAAAGAGCCTGAAGTGAAGTGAGTTATGAACATATCCCAATAAATCTGATAGTATTCCACATTAGCTTAGTGTTGCACCTCCAATAACTAGTTTGTAGGTTTATTTTACTGTTGTTGTGTAACTATTTGTGTCCTGTGCAATTGTTAGTTGCATAACTAACTCATATCTGCTGCATTTTTTAAGCTATTATTTATTATTTATCTGCTTTTTAAATTATTTCAACGCCCAGATGAAAAAGATTCAATAACACAATAATAAAGATAAAGGGGTCATTTCCTCCACTGCTGAACAAAGAGGAAATATTTTAAGATATCAACTATGAATTATTTTCTATATCTTATTGTTTATTTATGTACTGGGATCTTTTTATGTGCAAAAATTTTGTAACAAAAAGTTTTTAAATAATTTTGTAAGGATTTTTGTGCTTCTGTTTATATCCCTTTGATTTTTATTTCCCCAAACTATTTTGAATACACTGCTATAGAGAGGAGGAGACGGAGCTGTGCATATTTGGTATTTATTTGGTGAAAAAACAAAGTGATGGTGAATATTTATTTTTTATTGTCTATGTGCTCAATGATGGGTGTAAATTGATTAGTCTTTATGTTTCTCTTGAAATAAAAGTAAAGTTACCACGAATTTCCTGAGTCTCTGATCTACATCATTACTCCACCTTGATTTAAGACTTTTCTGACCAACTTCTCATCAGAAGCTGCGACTAAAACTAGAAACTAGAACCACTGTTTGATGTTCAAAGCTGAACGCAGACCTACGCTGTCTGCAGCTTCATGTAGAAAACATTTTCATCTCACTGCATCTATCATAGCAGAAAGAATGACAGACTGGTGCATCTGCTGCTGATGATGATGATGGAACATAACCGCACAGAGAGGATCCAGGGATCTTCCAGCAGGTCTTAGCTGACCGTCTGCCTGGCAGATTAGTGCTAATATGTAGCGACTTCTCATGAGGTCAGATTAAACAGTTTAAAGATCAGCTATCAGTGACAAACTATTAAATATCTGCAAAAAATGGGATGAGAAGTGAACGGCGGGCTCTGATTGGAGGAATCCCAGCCAATCAGGTGGGAGTGATGACCTCAGGTAGAATAGGTGTGTTGCTAGCAGTTAAATATCAGTAATCTGCTGTCCTCTTCTACAGGTCATGATGTCACCAAGCGCCGCAGGAGCTTCTCAAACATTCAGCTTTATGGCCAAAAAGCTGCCAGGATCAGTATTGGATGTCATAAGGGTATTAAAGGAATAGTACACCCAAAACATGATTAGCCTTCATTTTCTACTCACCCCCATGCTGAACAACACTCTGGAGTACTTTTTTGA
>NW_015151275.1:316685-332566 GCF_000732505.1 Cyprinodon variegatus | reverse complement strand
TCAAAAAAGTACTCCAGAGTGTTGTTCAGCATGGGGGTGAGTAGAAAATGAAGGCTAATCATGTTTTGGGTGTACTATTCCTTTAATAGCAACACTTGGAAGGAATTTGACTGGAAGATGAAGACAAGGTTCTTTAAGACACCCTTAGTGATCTCTAAATTTGTAGATAACCCAGCTGCTATGTACTGCTGGAGAAAATGTGGAGGGATTGGCGACCACCTACACATATTCTGGGATGGCCCAATGATGCTTCCTCACTGGAGGGGGGTAAAGAGTGAGATAGACAGGGTTCTGGGTACTGACTCGCCGTTCAATCCGAGACAGTTTCTTTTGGACCTAAATCCTGAGGACAAGTACTCCAGAGATCAAAAGTATTTAATACATATTAAACTGATGACTGCTAGAAAAATGGTAACGATAAAATGGAGGAATGCACTGCCTCCTACGGTTGCAGTGGAAGCAGGTATATGGAATGGAGGCTTTAACTGCCCAATTACAACTGAAGTTTGATGTTTTTATAAAGAGATGGTTACCTATAGAGAGATTTATTTCCAATTCTACTGAATCCCACAGACTGTTATAATGTATTAACTGTCCATCTTTCTAGTTTATCAGTCCATTTTACACTCTGTATCAGTCAGCTCCATGGATGCTGGACTTTCTTTTACTTGCTCTCCGTTATGCACTGTTACATAATCTCTATGTGCCAAGGAATGTTTAGCAATGTGTGTTCTTGTTCATGTTTGTTTAAAAAGCAAATAAACAAAGTTTAAAAAAAAAAAGCTGCCAGGATCAGGAGAAAAGAGCAAATCTAAAAAACTTAAACTAAGATTGTGAGATCAGATAAAGATTTCTCTTTTATGCTCATTTAGCAGCTGAGATGAAATCAGTCCTGAAATTGTTTCCTTAGTTTAACGGACGATGTTTGAGTTGATTTCCATCATAAAGAGAAGTTTTCCAAATATATTTTACTGTTTTTATTTTAATCTCCAGTCTTTGGTTCCAACACAAAGAATCAGATTTATCTAAAGGAGCCATTAGTGAAAAATTAAACATCTACTCTCCTCTCAAAATAAAATACTTTTTCAAAGTTTCCTTCCTGAATTTATTTCTTTATTTCTATTTAGAAAAATAATGGAACAGAATTCCCTTTAAACTGGATTTAAACATAAAGGCCCATACTGGAATTTTACCTTTTATCCTGGTTTGCTGCCATCTTGGTTTATTGCTGCAGGTCAACATTAAATTAACGCTTTGAATCATTTTCTATGCAGATTCATTTTGTCTCTTTATTTGCAGCAGTGACAGAATCTCTTTAGGAAAATTCAGTTTAATGATCCTTATAAACCATTAATACTTTAGAGAGATGCAGTCCTCTCATATCCTGTTGCCATAGTGATGACGGCTTCACCTGTTTCAGGATATCTGCTCTGCGCTCGCCGCCTGCTGAAGCGGTTCGAGAAACTCTCAGCGAGAAAACGGCTGAATTTCATTCAACTTTCAGTCTGATCATCAGTTTTACTAAAGTTCATCAACGCCCCGCCCACAGCGATGGCTTCACGCGTCCGCCATCACCACACGCCGTCACGGGAAATTTTCAAATGAGGCAAAAAAGGAGCCATTTTTATTTATTTGTTTTAATGGATAAAAAAATATTTCTTTGGACAAACAGTCAGTCCCTATTTGCAGAGCAAATAAGAATCAAAACAACAGTGACCTCCAAACGATGCAAAGTGGAGCAAGACAAGATGAGGTAAATGGCCAAATGTACAGGAAAGCATGCCCCACATTCACAACAAGAAGAATTAGAATAATAAACAATACAAAAAGAAAAATCACAAAATCTGCAACTAGAGCAACTTATTTTACAGGTTAGATTTGAGCAGTTGGGATGCCCCGCCCACCCAGAGCTGCCCAGTAACGCTGCTGGTTCCACATTATCTGACCACCAGGCAGGAAACGCAGAGTTTGGAAGGTCCGATGCAGTCGTCGTGACAGAAGGCACCGCAGCCTTGGCACATGATCATGGCTTTGAGGCGGCAGGAGCATTTCAGCGCCACCTCCTCCGTCGTACTGTCCGTGAAGGCCTGGATGCTGAGCGTGGTGTGGCTGGACGCCAGGCGAGGGCGCAGCTGGAGCACGCCATCAGCCACGCCCCGCGAGAAACCGCCGTTATCCATCATGGACACGTTAGCCGTGTAGCTCACTACCCCCCCGTTTCCGCCCTGTTTAGGAAGCTTCCCGTAGAGCTGGAAGGGGAGCGAGGCTGAGGAAGAGGAGGGCAGAGGAGAGAGCGAGGAGGGGGAGCCGGAGGAGCACGGAGCTTTGCTGTGCTCCTTCTTTGATATCCTGGTTAAAGTCATCTCCATGTTCAGCAGTCCCTCCATGGCGCCTCCGCTCAGGTACCCGTCCATGGCGTTGGCCGGCTCCTTCTTAGGCACGGCGGCGGCGGACTTGGCCGCGCCCTGGCACGAAGGCCGTGAAGCGGTTTCGCTCTTCACCGCCGGAGCAGGAGACGGCTTTCTCTGATGGGACAGAGAGAGAGGAGCGCCGAGCTTGACCCCGGCGGCTCCGTCCGCGCTGTCTGCTGCGCCGCCGTTGGACACGGCGGGGTCGACCAGTTGGAGCCTGTCTGGAGCGTCCCTCTGCTGATGCGGGTTAGCGCCGCACTCTTTAATAACTCGGGACTCTACGGCGGCCAGAGGCGTGCTTTTAGACAAAGAGGAGGGCAGAGAGGTGATGACGGGGACGGCAGACAGCTGCGACACGTCCGCGGCGCCAGAGACCCGATGGCTGGTGGGCGACTTGTTCAGGCTACGAGTCAAATCTGGAGTGGGACACTGAGCAGAGGAGTCGGACCTGTGGGCCGCTTCTGTGGGTCTCTGTGGCGGCAGTAAGCTAAAGGCCAGCCGAGTGGCGGAGTGTGGCGGTAGGACCTTCTCCAGCGGCAGACTGCCCTGCAGGAGCTGCGTCACCAGAGGGTTGTTGGCCTCCACTGATGACACGGCTCTGGCGGACTGAGGCGGTCGCTTGGCGGCGGCGGAACCATTTGGCTGAGCGATGGGAGACTTTGAAAGTTCCCCCTCAGCAGAGCTTTCTTTGGAGCCGTCTTCTCCAGGTTCCACTTTAACAGGAGGACTAAGATGGCGGCGGTCTTGAGTATGATTGTCTGGTAGGTGAGGCGGAGCTTTGGGGAAGCGGGGCTGAATGACGGTCTGGCCTTTGTGGCTGGGTAGGAAGGCCTGGATGAGCGGCGGCTGGTTCTGAGGGGGGAGGCTGCAGATGACCAGCTGTCCGTTCGGCTGGGCGTTCCAGCTGGGGTCAGGATACCCCGCCGCCGCCGCCTCCTCCTCCTCCTGGCTGTCGTTCTCACAGTCTGAAGCCGTTTCTGTGGAGTCGCTGTGGACGGCCTCTTCTTCGTCCTTTACTTGAGGAGCCGTCGGAGAAGAGGCGGCCGTCGGCCATTTGGCTGATGGAGAACGTTCTCCTGGTGGGTCCAGATGGTGCGAGCTGTGATGGATAACCCCGCCCACTCCACCCTCCCTCCCCTTGTCTTGGCCTTTGGCCTGAAGAGAACCACTCAGAGTTTGAAGAACATCCACACCATGAGCTCCAAACCTGGGGAAGGAATCTGGGATGGAGGTTTGGGTCAGGGCAACTTTTTCACAGCCCGGGTCGACGGTCTGAGGCGAGGCGGCCGACGACTCGGCCACGGGGCTGGACTTGGCCGACGACTCAGGTTTAGCGTCCGGCTCTGGAGGAGCTGGTAAATCGCTGTCTGTTAACCTGTTGGAGGAGCTCAGGGGGTCGGCCGTCTCCTCCACCTTGGTCTCCCCACCTGGTCTCTGCTGATGAGGGCTGATGACTTGTGGAGACATGGAGGCGGAGGTGTTGGACGGCGAGGGAGAGGAGTGGGAAGCAGCTTCTACATCGGGAAGCTGTAATTGTGTTCCAGACGAATTAGGCTCCGAAGAAAAGTCCTGCTCTTCACTCCCATTGGCTCCTCCTCCTCCTCTTCCTCCATCTCCTCCTCCTCCTCCTCCTCCGGGCTCGACTGGTCCTGGGTGCTCTCGGCTTCTTCGTTCGCTGCTGCTATCCGATATCCCAGCAGGAGGCCACACCCGGACACAGGACGGCCCCGCCCCCTCGGCAGAGGCCGCAGCAGCAGCCTCCCGTTGGGCGCGGGCTTGCTGGGCGCGGGCCTTGATGTCTGCCAGAGTCCGCGCGCCGCCCGTCCCCGACCTCCGCGAGCATTCCGTCGGGGGCACGATCCGGGGACAGATCTGGTAGGTGGGGTGACCTTTGACCCAGGGAGGTTTGATTCTGGAAAGTTGAATCTAGAAGAGCAGATAAAGCAGAAGGTCAACATGTGAAGCATTCCTAGACGTGAAGAGAGCAAACATCGCAGGACTCACCCGGATAGGTGGCACCTTGGGCTCTTCGGTTGTCGGCTGCGGCTTCTCTGAACACACGCTGTCAATTGTGGTACGAAAGGACCGACGGTCGTTGAGACGTGCCCTTTTCTCGGGAAAGCTGGAGAAAGCCTCGACCTCATCCTGCCTCCTCTTCTGCTCCTTGAGCTGGCCGACGAGCATGGGGGTGGTGGCGGGGCTGGCTGACGGACTGCTCTCACGGCTGCTGGTGACGGTCCCCCCGGTCACAGAGGTGACCACCGAGGCGGCGTCATCCAAGTGATCCGCAGGAACCGTGGCACTGGAGGACCCTGAAGAGGACGAGGAGTCCAGGCCGGTGGTAAAAGCTCCCTGCTGATCAGGAGAAGAGGGAGAGGAGGCGGGAGAGGAGGCCGGTGAGGAAGAGGAGCTGGACGAGGAAGATGGGGAGGTGGTGGAAGCCAGGACAGGTGGCTCCTCCTTGGGGAGCTGAGAGAGAGCCACTTCCAGCTCTTCATTTGCACTGGTGGAGGCTGTACTGGGACTTGGACTGGGAACCGGAGTGGGAGGTGCAGGTGTGGTCGGCTCTGGAGCAGGAGAGGCTTCCGGTTCCGCCACCGTGTTCTCGACGGGAAGCTCCACGCCACAGTCCACGTGGAGCACCACCTCCCCTTGAACATCCGTGCTGCTGGGGACGGGGGAGTCCACAGAGACGGCGGCGACGTCCAAAACCGTTTCGGCGTCCGCCTCTTTGGGTGGCAGAGCCGGACTGGCCTTGCAAAGGGTGCGGCGGGCCCTGCGCCGCAGGTCGGCCCGCGTGCGCCTCCTCATCCTGCCGTCTCTCCTACGCCGACCCACAGTGCGCCTTTTGGGGACGCCCGCCGAGACCACGTCCGCGTCGCCTTCCAGCACGGTGGCCGCCACCTCACTGGCTTCACTGACCGTTAGCTTTAGGGACTCGTCCCGCGTCAGACCCGACCTGCAGGGCGACAGCGAGAGCTCAGCAAGCGGCACTTTGCTAAAAAAGAAACAGCTTTTCTAAACACAACATGCTCTTACTTCTGCCCGTGGTATTCTTCAAAAAACTTCTCTTTCCACGCCTCCACCTTCTTCTCTTTCTCCTTTTCCTGTCGGAATCGGACCTGCATTTCATGGGTGAATTCACCTAAACAAACAAACATCTCAGCGTTTAAACTCGCACCATAACGACACCATCACATCCACCGTACGCATCATATCCTGCCTTCTGTCATGGTACACTGAAAAGCTTTAGAAACCACTCCTCCATTTTGGTTTTACTAGCGCTGCTTTTAGCGAGGACAGTTTGGGACGTTGGTCAATAACCAAAACATGATTTTCTCTACATGTGGCGGGTTTAGGCGTAGCAGGGCGCCATTCTTCCCCTCGTCAAACGCTCGGCTTTCAGTCTTTGCATGAAAGAAGTGAAGTTTCTGCATCTCTCAGAGGTTCGAGTGGAATCAGGTGATCTGTAACGTCTCCCGTTTTCTCACTGAAGGGTTTCATTTTTGTCCTTGATTAGTTTAAATCAGCTCAGAAACAGGAGCTTCAATCTGGGCTGAATCAACATCCTGTTCACCTCAATAAGCTTTTCTAATCCACCAGCGACCATCTCCCAACAGTGCTGGATGTGAAGACGTTACCTTCAGCCAGTCTTTCCTTCCAGCTCTGAGAGGCGTGTGTGAAGAACTCATTGTTCAGCGCGGACGTGCTCAGCCGCGCCATGCCGTCAGGTCCAACCTAAAAACAACAATTCCAAAATGTAGTTTGCATCTATGCAGAAGTGCTATAATATTTATCTCCATTTGCACAGAGACCATGTCTGTATGGACTATAAACAGTTTATATAAACAAAGAGTAGTTATAAGAGGCTATAAAATAAATAAATATGAAACTTTTTACTGATGGAAACTATAAAAATCTTCCTGTAAACCAGATCTCAGGTTAGCCTGGGAAGGTTCAGTGGTTTTAAGGTGACCCGTTTCTGGTCCCAGTACTGAAGGAGCGTCATCCTCTGCATCACTACCAGGTTTGAAGAGTTAGAAACCATTAAGAGGAAAAAGGATCTACCTGTCGATCCACCTCTGGCAGCAGCTGGAGCAGCTGCTGCTGTGAATGTGAGGGGAAAGCTGAGAAGGTGCGCACATTGATGAGGGCTCGGATGTTGGTGTTGACCAGAATGGAGCCCGGCGTCTCAAAGTCTATATCTACGCCTCCACGACTTCTTTTCATGGGACCTACCACAGAGGGAGGAAACAAAACAACGCTTTCAACATGGAGGACAGGAAACCACATCAAGACAAAGCATTATACAGAGGGTCCATTCTGAAGGTCTGTAACGGATAAAATCCAAACAGAAAACACGCCAAGCACAGTCCAAACCGCTCATACCTGTGGACACGTGCTCTCCGTTGACTTTAAGAGGAGTGAGAACAACGCGAGGCATCATGACGGCTTTCTTCCTTTGTCTTCCTGACTACAGAAAAAAAAAAAGAGAAAAAGATTATAAAACATTTAATAAACAGTGGATATTGATCAATGCTGATAGCTCCTATTAAGGTGGAACGGTTGACAAAATCCACGGTTTGGTTCACGGTTTCACGGTCACGGTTTGGTATATGTTGATTGTTAGCCCGACATGTTGGTCATGTTGCTGTTAGCATAAACAAAACGTGTTGCACAATGCTTGCACACTGTTGCACTTTTATTCACAACTTTCTTTCCGCCGTCATCGTAGGTCACTCTAAATGCAAAGTGGTCCCATACAGCAGACCTATAAAGTGCTGCTGGCGCGTCTTCCAACTCCTGTTCTTTCCCACTCGCCATACCCACACAATTCTCCACAACAACTGATTTTATTCTGCTACACCCGGCTATGCTGCTTCGCTTCTTCTTCTTCTTGTTTACTACTGGTGGTTGGCTTTGGTCGCAGTACGGCCACCTTCTGCTCTGGAGTGTAAACGCTTCGCCTATGAGAAAAAGGAGCAGCGCATGAACCGAACGCAACACACGCGAACCGAACCGAGACAGTCGAACCGAACATTTCGGACGGTTTTCATAAACCGTTCCATCCCTAATCTGTACACATGTGAAGCAGGAGGTGGAAGCAAAGCAAGCTAAGGCCATGCAGCTAGCAATGCTAACAGTTCCACATTGAGGAGTGAGGTTCATCAAGTTTAACATACTAAGAATCACGGCTTCTGATCTTTGGAGAGAACATCCCAAGAACCTGGTGGGCCTGACGTCCCCACAGTCTAATGTCCCCTTTAAAGCGACCATGATGCCATTTGGACATATATTCCTTTTTTTTTATTAAAGTAGCACTCAAACATTTGGTTCTCTTTGTCGGACTAGCAACTGTTCAGCGGTTTTTCCAACATACCAGCGTTTAGATATGCGCCTGTGGTCGAACCCCCCCTTTGAATGAAGGGAAATGTGCTCATCCTGCTCTGCCTCCCTTCAATCCTTTTTCTGCTTTCTGTTTATTCCCATAAATCCTGCGTTAGCGAGCCTCTCACCGTGGTCATAGATATTCTGACTAGAAGCTAAACACTTCCTTTCTCTCTGAGGGTGGATTGGTTCAATCATAAAACCTCAGAATAAACGACTGGGGAACATTTATGGACCAGCAGGATGGGAGTGAAATAAAACCTCAACTATATTGTCTTTCTGAACTGGTTGACTAGCGTGCCCCTGCTTAAGGAAGACCGAAAGCAGCCGAGCCGTTTCCTCTGAAGCATCAGCTGTTTATTCTACAGATTAGAAATGTCAGTCATTTTTAATCTGATGTGAAACCGATCTTTGAGCTCACCTGTCGTGAACGACTCAGCCTGGTCTGAGCGTGCTGGCTCTGCTGAGCATCTGTGCGTCCCTGCTGCCCGGCGGCCCTGCTGAGGCGTGTCTGAGGGTGGCTGCTGGGGGCCTGCAGCTCTGTGGAGCAGGAGGCGCTGGACGAATTCTCATCCACTGATGCTACAGGCCAAGAAAAATAAATACGGTTAGGCAGCTAGAATCCTCCTCTACCTGTGCGGGTTTTCAAACCAACAACTTCAGTAAGGAGGCTGTGCAGGGACACAGCACTAATGCTTTAGATCCTGGGCAGGTGGGAAGTTTTTATTTGGTTAAAGAGGAAAAATCTGCTGAAATGATGGGTCAGGGTTAACCTTAAAGTATAATTCCGGTTTTTAACACTTTTAGCCCATTTTCTGTAGTGTCCAGGAGGAAATCGAATGATCGACACCAAAATTTTGACAATTGGTCCCGTCTCTGCTATTTGGCTCATGCAGAATCCCCCCCTGGCTGCTTCAGAATGGCTTCCATAGTGCATGTCCGATAATGTCCTTAAAACAACCGGAAACGAAAATGGGGCCTGTTTACGCTTAGTTGTAGTCTTTTCGCAAGGCCCAAGTGTTTCTGCTTCACTCTGTGTACTCCAACGTCGAGGTGCTAACGTCTCTGTTAAACACTTTAAAAAACTCTGAAAATGGAATACGAAAGGTGGATTCTTGAGGAGGACATATTGGACTTTGAGTTTGACGGTAGAGGATACCGTCGCCAACTAGTGGTCTGGAGTGTGCAACGCTTCAGATTCGAACGGGAAGCGGAAGTTTATAAGCGATTGTGATGTATCGGAAAAAATAGTTCTGGGATTTACAAAATGCTAAATAAAACAAGACAGGAACGGTTTTTCTTCACGAAACTTTTTTTGGAACATCATTGAACAGCGCTGACGACCCGGTGAGTAGCATATTTAAAAAAAAGAACGTTTAAGGTTGTTTTAAGGACATTATCGGACATGCACTATGGAAGCCATTCTGAAGCAGCCAGGGGGGGATTCTGCATGAGCCAAAAAGCAGAGACAGGACCAATCGTCAAAATGTTGGTGTCGATCATTCGATTTCATCCTGGACACTACAGAAAATGGGCTAAAAGTGTTAAAAACCGGAATTATCCTTTAACCCTAACCCATCATTTCATCAGGGTTAGGGGTTAACCCTAACCCCATGATGTTATAATAAGCAAAGCTTTATTTATGCAGCCAGTTTTCATAGAAGGTGGAACCAAAGTCAGACAGATCAGCAGCCAGACCTCAGCTATTAGAGCAGGACATGATGATCTGTTCGGACGATGATGAAGAGCTTCAGGTCTATGGAGGAACTGGGATCTGTATGAAAAATGAGCTTCAGGTAAACATGTTGCCTTCAATTCCAGGAAGGTGGTCTGATTTTGGCCCCTGAGTGGACAGAGTCTGGATGCTGCTCCTTTATGCAGTCAGTAATGGAGCTTAAAGGGAAGGACGGGCTGGTCTGGGAGGCTGGCAACCTGGATCACATGACTTCCCTCTGGCTCCTTTAACCCAACTCAGACTGGAGACCAGAATCTCCTTAGATCCTTCTTCCTTTCACCAATGTGGTTCATCTGCTGGAGCATCTCCAGATAACATCAGGCTCCAGGCTGTAGAGACGATAGACCCCCACCCACCCCCCACCCGGCTGAACAACCCTGTGGACCAGAGAACCAAACACGCTGAAGGGGTCTGAAGGAGGCTGGACTTTCTGCAGCTGCTCAGGAGGTGCAGCTCATGTTTACATCAGCTGTCTATAGGGGGCGCTCTGCTGCCTCCTCATCAGTGGTAGCGTAATTTCACCTCATTGATGAAAAGCTTACATCTGGGAATGAGTTGGAAGTGAACATCCAGATGTTTGCTGTATCCATCAGCTAATCTGGGAACCAGCATGAACTTTCCTAAACCAGCACGGTAAAACATGGCTACTGCAGCGGAATGATGCGCCTGGATCAGAGCAAGTAGCCTAGCATGGCTTCCCACTGCTGATCAAACATGGAAGCTTTGCTCCAAAAAATGCATCTAAACTCAGGATGAACTGGACTGAAGACCTAATCAGGAAGCAGAGAAGCGTGAATCTACCATCGTTGTCTATGACGGCGGCGTTCTCTGAGGAGTCACAGCTCTCCTGTTCAGCCGTTTCGCTGGAGTCGACCTGGGGAGCAGCGGAGCCGGCCACCGGAGTGCTGCTGCTGCTCGAAGTGGCGTTTCCGGCCGACTCTGACGGAGCTTCTGACTCTGAAGCTGGTTTAGTCCACTGGAGGGCGTTTTTCTACAGGAAACAAACAAAGATGTTAAAAGGTGACCGTGAAATCCTCCTGGAAGGTAAACAGCCTATGACCCTGAAACCATGCTTCTACTGAATGACTTCCTGGGTTGCTACGCCCACAGAGTTTAACGTTAGCGAGGGAGAAAACACGAGTGACTTGAGTACCTTGAGCGTAAACAGACTCATTCTTCCAGGAAGCTTGAAGAAGATGCTGTTCTTCACCCGATCCCCCCTGACTTGAGAATGCAGCATGGTGACCAAGCAGGCCAGAGGAGCTGTGCCACTGCAACCAAACACAGAAGTTCATAGTTAGAGAAAACGTTTCAGGCAGTTAGCAGAAAATTTCCAGGAACAATAATGTCTGTTTTTAGATCAAACTCTAAAGGCAATCAGAGATTGCTGAAGTGGAATGTGACAGCTTCTTAAAATTTATTAAAAAAAATAAACAGTAATTGTGACGGCTGATGAAGCGGCTACATTTGACCAACAACATAAGAAAGAAAAAAAACACTTTTTAGTAAGACTGAAGTTATAATGTTAGATGGAAACACTGCTGAATATGATCAGCGCTAATCTCCGTGTTAAGATACTATTTTTCCAAAAACAGAAAGTTGTGAACAGAGTCCAGATGCTACAGATGCCTCCATCCTGATCAGGAGCCCAAACAGCCCAGAGAACATAAGCTCCAGTTAGCCACCATCATGTAGGGATTGTTTTCATAAAAAAAAACAAGCTGAGACTTGATCGTACTAAATAACAAATTTAAAATCCAAACTATAAAATGTTAGTTTAAGGGCACCTTGCCATGACTACCCCCACTTTCATGAGGGTTTCATTTAACTAAAAAATGCTTTATTGATGCTTAAGAGTTCATGTTTCAACATCCCACTAACATGTCTTTGATGACGCCATCAGATGTTCCTCCTTTGGTTTGGCTGCTTCTATTTCTGCTCCCTTTCAGTCTAATAATAATAATAATAATAATAAAATCATATGTCTGATGTTCTGGCTTAGTTTCCTATGAGGGCTTACAGTTTATCCACATCTTTAATAAAAATATCTAATTATTGATAGAAGGTATAGCTGGAATTTTCTCCACTGCATGCTGATGTTTTATTATTGGGTACATAAAGGTGTAGGAAGCGTGACAAAGATTCTTCCTTTTGAGCGTATTGATAAAAAAAAAAAAAAAAGATTCCTGCTGCTACATTCTGATCCTCCATGGATGAAGGACTGAAACATGAGGACAGGAGAAGGACCTGCTGCTGCTTCTGGAAATGTTGGAGCCTGGAAATCAGCTGCATTTCCTCTTTGATGTATTAAGCAAGAAGATGAGATTATATCTCAGATTTTATGCCTTTTCTTTGATTCCAACTACATTATTTGGCTGTTTGGATCGACGCCATCTCTGCATGGCTGTAGCTCAATATAAAGTTCTTTCATAAGCTCCATGTTTCTCCATCATATCAGTAAAAATAACTTGGAAATGAAAGAGTGAATTCTACTCCATCATACTGCATTACACTCCAATGGATAAACCGATCCCTCATATTCAGAGCAGCAGCGTAACAATGATCCTCCTGGAGGATCCGCCATGATTCAGAGCATCAACAAGCTGAAGCAGATGTTCTGTTTCCTTAGCAGGAAAACTGCATCAGGAAGCTGTGTGGAAAAAAGCTGGAGGGAGAGCAGCAAGCAATAGCCTAGCATAGCAATAGCCTAGCATAGCAATAGCCGAGCATAGCAATAGCCGAGCATAGCAATAGCCTAGCATAGCAATAGCCGAGCATAGCAATAGCCGAGCATAGCAATAGCCGAGCATAGCAATAGCCGAGCATAGCAATAGCCGAGCATAGCAATAGCCTAGCATAGCAATAGCC
Organism: Cyprinodon variegatus; assembly: GCF_000732505.1. Classification (NCBI taxonomy): domain Eukaryota; kingdom Metazoa; phylum Chordata; class Actinopteri; order Cyprinodontiformes; family Cyprinodontidae; genus Cyprinodon; species Cyprinodon variegatus. The sequence continues at coordinate 320,164 of NW_015151275.1, read as the reverse complement.
GAGCATAGCAATAGCCGAGCACAGCAATAGCCGAGCACCTCAGTCTTTTTCACATTATTAGGTGAAAACAAAAGTTATTTATGTTTTAATTGCATGCTGTGAGAGCAGCTTTAAGCTTTAAACCTAACGCCAACTTCAGTCCCACTAATTTTTTTGTAAAAAACCTTAGGAAAACACAATTATTAGTTTTTACCAAACAAAATTAAAAAGATTAAGAAAAATGTGTTGAGTTCTGGTGAGTGAGACCAAAACAGTCTCTGGTTGTTCAGCAGGTTGCATCTGGAATCTTAAATTTAAATAAATATAATAGGATTATATTTTGCTGACAACTGATTATAATAAGAAAAGACCTTTAATAAAAAAAAAAAGTTCTTTAACGTACCTTCTGTTAACCGACGGCAGCAGTCCAACGCATTCATGGAGAGAGAGAGAAAAAACAGTTATCCACAGAACGCATCATGTTCACTTAAGAAACCGAAACACTGCAGTTTTCATGAGAAACTATTTGCTTTTAAAATTAAATAAGCTGTTAAACAGAAAAGATCCCAGTTCTGAATCAATGAAATGATCTGATTGAATTAGAGCAAGAGTGATGGCCTAGAGGTTAGAGCGGCGCGTTTTGTGCATAATAAAAACACAGCATTTGTTCAGAGCAATAAATCACTTTTAAAGACAAATATTTGAACTCCTTGTTTAAATTAATAAGCTAAAATTTACACTAAAAAAAAAATTGAAGAGAACCCTCAGAAAACATCCTAGATCTGAATGAAGGTAATCTGTAGTAATCTTATTGAATACTTCTGGATGAAGGTGAATGTGCCGACAACATGGAAATCTCCTTGATTAACTAATGGAGGCCTGGATTTAATATAAACTACATAAACAGATTCCAGGCTGATCCAGGAGGAGGATGGTCTCCTTAAGCTCCTTTATCACCTTGATGATTTAGACCAGCAAATGCCGACGTAAGAAACACCTGGCAGAAACGCTGGCATACATCAGAGAAGTTATTGGTACGGTTTGTTTAAGATGTGAGCGCGCTGAAGTACGCTGAAACACGCTGAATTAAGCTGGAGCACGCCAACATACGGCAAGTACGTCGAGAATTTTTTTGCATGCTCAAGAGCATGCCAGCGTCTGCCATCCGTGGGCCGTCAGTTCCAGGTCAGTTATCTGATGGTTGACATCCGTTCAGTGTTGGTTCCTCATCAGTCGTGGCGTCTAGCTTATCCTAAACCTCTGAGGAAGTTGTGTGTTACTTATCAGGAACTTTTCTCTAACTCCTATCAAGGTATCTGACGTGTTCCAGACGAGAGCTGAACGTGTTTCTACCTTCCAGCTACTGTATAATGGCGTATTGGCAGCGTTTTGGTATAAAGGGGGTTCACAGGAGGAAACCGTCAGTTCTCCTCCAGACTTCATCCCCATCATAGGATGACAGAGAAGGTGAGTGTGATGGATCCTCCCATCGCTGCCCCCCTCAGGACACTGTGCATCATGGGCATTACACTGCCGTACATTATGCAGAAGTTGGACTGTTGTTGGACAGAAGTTCTGGACTCGTTATGAATAATCTATGTCAGGGGAACCACTAAAAAAATCAGCAGGGTCCGGATAAAGAAAATCATAATTATAATCTGTTACTTCAAACAGAATTTAACACTGAAATAAAATGAAGTGTTTATGCATCCATCTTATACATTGAATTTTTAAATAGATATAAAAAAGAATTTTTTTTTTTCATTTTAAAACATTGAACAACAATCATTCAGTTTGGTTTATAGACAATTTCCTGATTCATATTTTCTCAAACCCCTGAACTGAGCGTTTGTTATTTTCTTTCTTTTTTCTGTCTTAATGTTGGCAGTGGGCTTTAGGCTGCCCTGCAAGGCTTTAAACCTGGGTTTAACCGGAGACTAAGCCATTCTCAAGCACATATCAAGGAGCTCATTTTGAGCCTGGATCCAGATTTATTGTTGATTCTGTTCATGGTGGAGAATCCTGCTTCACAGCAGCAGGTTGAGCCAAACATCCTCTAAATGTGCAGGTTCATCTTTGAGCACGCCATTTCACTTTTCTTTCACCAGTTCACCGCAGTTCTTCCAGCAGTCCACACTTTCTCTGCTCTCTTTTTTTCATTGTCTTCTCCTTCTTTCCCATCGCCCGGCTTGCCACAGGCTCCGGAGGGCTTTACCGTATTAACAGGAGAAGCGGCGCAAGTGAAGTTAGACACTGCGGTCGGACAACATGCGGTAATTTATACATGTTTTAAATCAGGTTTGGTCCGGGTCTGGGCCGCGACCCGCTAATCCGTGACCTCTGGTCTATGTGTACGCCCAGAATAGGATAGAAAGTTCAGCGTTTCAGGAGATTCTGGGAGGTCAGGCAGACGCTCGATAAATCATCATGATGTTAAAGGAGCTTTAGGGATCTCCTCCCAGACCCGGACTAAAGCGTGATGCAATGTGATGTTGCTAATCCACTAACTTTGAAAACTGTTAGCTAACACTAGCATTTATTAAGTCGGCTTTAGTTAACTTTGGGTTCTTTAACAAAATTCACAGGTTTATTCCCTAATGTAAACAGAAGGTGTGAAAAGTGGGTGGATGTTAACCTCTAGCCGGACCCTGAGCAGCGTGTCCTCACCGCCTAAAGCTGCTAACCTAGCTTAAAAGCTAATAGAACTTCATTAAACCATTATTAAGGTGTACTTCATATTTTCCTGGTTGAAAGGTCAATAGCCATGTTAGAACATCTTCCAAATGAATAAGTAGCTAATATATGTTGCTGCCGTATTATTGATTTATTTTGGTTAAATGTTTTAGTAGATAAACCTTTCTGACCAGAGGAGCATACTGGAAATGTTGAGATGGGGACGTAATTTCCTACCTAATGTGATTAATTACTTCTGAGGTTGTAGAGCATTATAAGTCAGATAGGAAGGATGTACGGATTCATACCGTTTGAAAGGAACACTTAGATCCTTTGTCAGCAGAAAAACGATGTTTGAGAATGTTTACTGTGGAAGGGACCAAAGTAATTAAAGATAGATGAAACTCCAGCTGAGCTACGCTTCGCTTGTTTGGCCAACAGGAGCTGGAACGCCTGCCCAAATGAAGGACGCCATCCCAGGAGGCCACACGAACAGGAGTTAAAGCGCACCGGAGAACAGGATACTCCAGTGAGTCGATCTGTGAGCATGCAGGTAACTGACCTCATCTCCTTCAGCCCCTTGGTCTGGATGACATGGAGGATTTGTTTAGGAGTCATGGGTGCATCAGAGAAGTTCTCCAGGACCTGGAAGACATGTTTTTAAACAACACAAGGTCAACCAGATAAAACTGGAGCTTTCACAGTCCTCAGCTAGATCAGAGCCAGCGGCTAACCGCTACCTGGATCAGAGCCAGCGGCTAACCGCTACCTGGATCAGAGCCAGCGGCTAACCGCTACCTGGATCAGAGCCACCGGCTAACCGCTAC
>NW_015151275.1:311101-311747 GCF_000732505.1 Cyprinodon variegatus | reverse complement strand
CTTTCACAGTCCTCAGCTAGATCAGAGCCAGCGGCTAACCGCTACCTGGATCAGAGCCAGCGGCTAACCGCTACCTGGATCAGAGCCAGCGGCTAACCGCTACCTGGATCAGAGCCACCGGCTAACCGCTACCTCGATCAGAGCCACCGGATAACCGCTACCCAGAGCCAGTGGCTAACCGCTACCTCGATCAGAGCCACCGGCTAACCGCTACCTGGATCAGAGCCACTGGATCAGAGCCACCGGCTAACCGCTACCTCGATCAGAGCCACTGGCTAACCGCTACCTGGATCAGAGCCACTGGCTATCCGCTACCTCGATCAGAGCCACCGGGTAACCGCTACCTCGATCAGAGCCACCGGGTAACCGCTACCTCGATCAGAGCCACCGGGTAACCGCTACCTCGATCAGAGCCACCGGCTAACTACTACCTCGATCAGAGCCACCGGCTAACTGCTACCTCGATCAGAGCCACCGGCTAACTGCTACCTCGATCAGAGCCACCGGCTAACCGCTACCTGGATCAGAGCCACCGGCTAACCGCTACCTCGGGTTGGTTATCCTGAATTTAGCCTTTGTTCATCTGAAGCCTGCTGCGGTGTTCTGAATGCAGGCAGGGTGAGCTGCATGATGAGGCTGCCGGTGG
>NW_015151275.1:306611-308806 GCF_000732505.1 Cyprinodon variegatus | reverse complement strand
ATCAGAGCCACCGGCTAACAGCTACCTCGATCAGAGCCACCGGCTAACAGCTACCTCGATCAGAGCCTCTGGCTAACCGCTACCCAGAGCCACTGGCTAAACGCTACCTCGATCAGAGCCATCGGCTAAACGCTACCTCGATCAGAGCCACCGGCTAACCGCTACCTCAGGTTGGTTATCCTGAATTTAGCCTTTGTTCATCTGAAGCCTGCTGCGGTGTTCTGAATGCAGGCAGGGTGAGCTGCATGATGAGGCTGCCGGTGGGGAGAGCCTGATCCGCTTTAACAGAAACTAAGATGGAGGTCTGAACAATGACCTGGATCCAGCTGTTTGGGAGACTGAGGGGTCAGGGGTCAAACCAGGTATTCGCAGCACAGGGCACCATACACGTACCGCTGCTTTCAACCGTTAACACCACAGACATGATGTGTGCAAGACCCTTAACCCCACACTGCTCTGCAGGCACCGCACAATGGCAGCCCTGCTCCCCATGGGGAGGGGTTAAACACAGAGAGGAATTTTCCCCAATGTGAGATCGATAAAGTTGAATTATTAATGATTATTAAATCCTGGGATGGCTGTGGTGGTTTACCAGAGGAGGTCTGAGTTCTGATTGGCCTGTTTGTGGAATGATAGTAAAACAATCAGCTGATCCCAAATAGGAAGAAAACAAGGAGGTGATTGTAGATTTCATGGCTGCTGCTACATTCAACCTCAAAGGAAGAGACAATGATAATAGAGACTTTCCTGAATATTCAGGATGAGTGTTTGCTGATCTAAAGAAGCTACAATATCAAAAAGGAAGCGGATATGGGTGAACCATTTCATCCTTCTTTAAAAAATAGTTATCCAAGAAAATAATCAGGAGTAAAAACATTTAACAGCCTAAAGGAGGAGAATTAGCAGGAAGCGAGCGCTAAACCATTTGACCGTGAGAGAAATGACTAGCCGGCTCAGTGTGACATCATGGCAAGGACGCCATCAGGACTGACGGCGTAAAGGTCACAGAGTTCCCCGTCTTTACCGGCTGTGTTGGTGGCGTATAAAACTCAGTTCCACTGAAATATTTCATTTCTTGGTAAAATGCTAACATGTGATCTTCAGCGATGCAAACGTTGCCATTTCATCAGCTACAGTTTTCAGTTGGGAGAGGAATCAATCAAACCAATTAATAAAAGTTTTTATTGATGAAGATTTGATATCTGGGACATCAGATCACTGATAACTGATTTAAAGAATAACAGATGGTAGAATAACAGCTGGATGGCTGAGTTAAAGTCAAGCAGGCGCTAGGAGGAACGATGTGACCCTTCTAGATGTGATGTCCCAAGTAGATTTAAACCAACAAAGGAAAATGCTGGATTCATATCTTCATTTTGAAACGTATGGATCATTTTAGAGGGAAACATTTTCCTCACGGTTGGGGAACAGCGGAGAAGAGAACAGTTCTTCTGGATGACAGGGAGTTTTCCTCTTCACCACTGCTATATGCTTAGGCTGAGCGATTGCTGAAGAGTCAACAATAACGCTGTAAGAAACAGCAAATCAATGACTGAATGAAATTAGCTGGTTTTCTTCAATAGAAACTTTTAATTAGGCTGGATGATCTGATTGAATCGTTTCTATAAAGTGACCTGAGATGACCTGATATAGAGATAATATGTATAGAGATAAAGTGAATGGTGTTTTTGCTCATCCATCAGTGTCGGACATGTTAGAAATGTGATCTCTGGGTTTGATCTAAAATGATTGAGTTTCACCTATAGTTGCTTTAACTAACGAACAGACTCTGATCCATCCCTGTCTGCTGCTATAGATGCGTGTTTATCCCCCTGCAGTTACAGCCTTGGCTCACTCCCAGCCTTTAGACCGATGGTGATGCTGCAGCTCAGTCTTCACTACAGTTTGTCTCCCTCCTAAATTAAATCCACCAAGGTCGACTGAACGTCCTTCTCTCCTCCAACCATAAAACCAGCAGCAGCTTTGGCTGTATGACCGGCAGGCTCGGCCATTCCACCCATTAACTCACCCATATATAAAAGGCTGCAGAGATTTTCATCAACATTTACTAGAAATCTGATATTTTTAAGCATTTCTCTCATTTACATTAAAGGAATAGTACACCCAAAACATGATTAGCCTTCATTTTCTACTCACCCCCATGCTGAACAACACTCTGGAGTACTTTTTTGATA
>NW_015151275.1:275868-306437 GCF_000732505.1 Cyprinodon variegatus | reverse complement strand
CATTTGAGATATCAAAAAAGTACTCCAGAGTGTTGTTCAGCATGGGGGTGAGTAGAAAATGAAGGCTAATCATGTTTTGGGTGTACTATTCCTTCAATTAAACCACCAAACGCTGCTTTTGGTTCTTTGAAACCAACACCTTCAAGATTCGACAAATCAAAGTTCATATATATCATCCAAAAAAATATTAACATATAGTTCAATTACATTAGCTCTAAACAAACACGAAACCACCTGAAATGTCTCCTTGCAGCTGGTTCTTCCATGAAAAGATAGCAAATAAACTGCAACAAACCAATTGTAACTAAAGTTTAGATGTTTTGGTCCAAATGAATGATAATTCTTACAGTATCTTAATGAAGGCTGGGATGGTTTTTGTTTGCTGTTTTGTTGAAAACGCAATCAACTGTTTCAATAAAGAAGATTTTATCCTGAATGTAAATTCTAGTTGTAAATCAGGGTTGGTCAATACCTTGATATAATCAATATGAGCTACTGGCTAAAAACTAAGATATTTGACCAAACTGGAGACCTTCTTTCAGACTGCACTTCTAGATGCTGGAGATCTATGAGTTCAATCCCTGCCTCCATCATCATCAGAGCTAATGAGTAAAAGCAGCTGATGAAGAATGCACCTCTGGAGATGATTTCAGAGAGAAGTCGTCCTGATTTCAATAAACCCTCCAGAGAACCGTGACTATCCTGTTCTCCCAATGTTTGAAAACAACCTTCAGTCTAAGGATGAAGAAAACCTAACATCGCCTTATATTTACACGATAGATATCACCATTTAATTAAATTATTTGCACTGATATAATCATTCAAGCTTTTGGTTTTAAATTAAAAGCATTTTACTTAACCAGATCAAAGCTTGTCTGTCTCATTATGTCTTTGGGGGTCAGAATTAGACATTCAACAAGATCCCAGCAACCAGCAGGAAACTAAGCAAAAACACAATAATAAATAAAATCCTAAATTAAAAAGGCCTCTTCTGTGCATAATAAAAAAGTTACAGAATGAAAAAAGAAACAGACCTCAAATTACAAAAACAAAAGTGGGAATAGTGCTCTAAATAGTGTCCTAAAAATCAGAGCCTTATCAGAGCATCTGTTAGCTTCTATTGATCTTTACCTGCTGGGATTTTAAGGAAGCTCAAAAAGCTGTAAAATTGAGAACTTTGGAAAACATCACAGCTATTAGAGCATCTAATAAACATTTAGATAACATCATAAATAGCAACTGATTTCCCTCATATGGGATCACGCCTTCAAACTGCGAGGCCAACGCCATTGGCTCCACAGCTGATTGGTTGAGCGGTTTAATTGATGCAGGGAGACGCTGACATGCAGACTTTATAACATTCTTCATTCTGCAGCTGATTCATTTTTAGGAGGTGGAATAAATCTGTACCGCTGTCTTTTAAAGCACGTCTTAAAAATTAGCGGCTTTAGTTCGACGTCCCGCTGCGGCCATATTTTGTTTGCCGGTTGCTGTAGTGTGCGTGAAATTAATCCTGTTTGGAGGAGGGGTTTATGATGCATTCAAAATGTGTGGGAAAAAGAACTCTCAGTGAAATAGATGCAGACGGCTTACTATCATCATGAGAACTCGGTGGCAGCGATGGAGTCATTTTAACTATTGTGCGTGGGGAAACTGGAGATACATCCAGTATATTCCATATATGGCCCAGCCCTAGTTCAGTCAGAGGCTTGTTTAGAGCTGCTGCATCACTGACCTCAACAGCAGATCAATTCAACTCCAATTAATCCCAAAGAAATTTTTAAACGCTGTAGTAACCCATCAGCATTTTTTCAATGGTTGTTGATGTTGCAGGTAGAAGGATCTGCTGTAGAGGTCTGTGTTGCATCGGCTCCAGAGAAGCCTCTAACTGAACTGATGAAGAGGGTGCTCTTTATGTGATGAAGAATAACTTTCTTGTTACAGAACATCTCCAGATATTTTAGAGGAGTTCCTAGAACAGATCAGCAGACCGTTCAGCTAATGGCATCGATATCACAACAGAGCAGATACCAACTACAGGTTAGCTAGGTTAGCTATTAGCCCAGAGGCCCTCAGGCTGAATCACTTCCTACGGTTATCTTTATAGTGATTTCTCATGAGGCTGAAACACAAATTAATTAAAGCAAAAAACCACCCAACATGCCGCAGCATCTCTTTGTTAAAACAATTATGACTTTGCTTTTTTAAGATTTAGGACTTGGAGCCAAACATATTCACAACAATCGTACCGACAGCAACTGGATAGATCAGACTTCCCTTCTTATGGTGGCCTTTAAGGTTTGTAGAACCTAGCTGTGAGCGACTGCTGAATTCTGAAACTGAATTAATTAGCTGCACAGACCTAACCCAGACCATAACACAACCTTTAGATTTAATAAACTCCACAACAGAAAGCTCTAACTTTAACTGCATGTAAACAAAGAGCCTCAGTATTTGGACAGCAAAAAGAAAGGATTGAATCTGTAGAGAAATGATCCCAACCATGCATCTCTGCTCTGAGGTAAACAAACACCTGAGTTCATCTAATCTAACGGCTGTTTTCTATCTTTAAAGGAGACCATGCTTCATTCCTGTAGTTCATGCAACAGTTTCAGAAGCTTCAGTTTTCTTTATCTCAGACATTTTTCATTTAAAGCAGAAATATCATTTACTAATAACTGCACTTGTTGTTTTACTTTTCTCTTCAGTCTATTCTTTATTGTAGTCATTTTTCAAGTGCAATAGTCTTTCATGCGCTGAAAAGCTTTAATTTTCCACACTTGAATTTCTCAGCTCATGGTTAAAAAGGCTGTTTCTGTTCTATTGCATGAAATTTCCTTTTAATTTCATCAACAAGAGTCTCAGACAATATAAGACAATTAGTGTAAAAAGTAATTTGTCACTAATGTTCCCTGGTTGGTGTTTCCATATCTGAAGGCATGTAAAGAGATACACTTCTGTAGATATAAATGATGCCTTTAAATCATTCTGTACATGTTTCCGGAGGCCTTTAAAGTATTTATACATTTCTGTTAAAAACAGTCATATCTGAATTAAAATATGTTTTTTAACTTCGGGGGGGGGGAAACCAGAAAGAAAGGAGTTAGCTTCGCTTTTCACTGCACGCAGAATTCTCCAAAACATTTGAAGCGTAAACACAGTGAATGTTAACGTTTGCCGCCATATTTGGTCTTCTAAATAAAAATAAAACACCATAAATCTGCGGTGAACGTTAAGTTAAGAGTTATTTTAGCCGCGCGGCTCCCTGTTTGCTGATAGTTACACACTGAATCTGTTTTGATTCTCAGAAGCGTCGAGCTAACTGGCTAGCTAGTCAGCTAGCTGCTAGCAAACAAAGAGCAGAGGAAGAAGCTAATGATGCTAACAGGCTTCCGCTACTTCATCATGTCGCATTTTATCCCATTAATCTTAACAGGAATCTCCATTAACCCAGTCTGCTTCAGAGAAACAGAAGCTATTTAAATTCTTCCATTAATGTGGTTAAGCTGCTGCTGCTGCTAGCAGGCAAAGCAAACAGCAGAAGCTAGCTAGGCTGTGGTCGCGGGTGGAATTCCCACTGAGAGCAGCGTGTTTCTAAAGGCTTCGTGTCTAGAACATGTCCAGCTGTCCTGTCTCACCATGCGAGCAGCTTCAGCCCAGGTCCGCTCCTTCTTCCTCTTCTGTTTGTCCTTCATCTCTGCTGGGTGGCTACCGTTGAAGCTGAAAGCGATGGCGGTGTACCGTTAGCCAGTGGCTACCACTAGTGGAAGAAAAGGCTCCTTTTAAACAGACTGCTGCTGCTGCGACTTTCTGTGGTTGCTGGAGCGTTTGGATGCGTTTCTAAAGCAGCTAGTCGCTCATCTTGCTGCAGAGGCAGAGTGAATGCAGGGTTAGCAGCAGGAAGAGCCGGGTTCAAAGGTCAAATCCTCCGCAGGAATGCAACACAACCCGCCCCCTCCTCCCGTTCCGCCAAGAAATAGGGCGTTTCCTCAATCATCAGCAGAACCTCAATAGAACCTCAACAGAACCTGAGCAGAACCTATACAGAACCTCTGCAGAACCTAATCAGATCCTCAACAGAACCTCAGCTGAACCTAAACAAACCTCTGCAGAACCTAAACAGAACCTCAAAAGAAACCTCATCAGAACCACAGCAGAACCACAGCAGAACCTCAATAGAACCTCAACTGAACCTCAACAGAACCTGAGCAGAACCTATACAGAACCTCTGCAGAACCTAATCAGATCCTCAACAGAACCTCAGCTGAACCTAAACAAAACCTCTGCAGAACCTAAACAGAACCTCAAAAGAAACCTCATCAGAACCTCAACAGAACCTCAACAGAGCTTCAGCAAAATCTCAGCGGAACCTCTGCAGGACCTCAGCAGAACCTCTGCAGAACCTTAGCAGAGCCTCAGCAAAACCTCAACAGAACCACAGCAGAACCTCTGCAGAACCTCAACAGAACCTCAGCAAAACCTCTACAGAACCTCAGCAGAACCTAAACAAAACCTCAGCAGAACCCCAAAAAACCTAATCAGAACCTTAACAGAACCTCAGTAGAGCCTTAGCAGAACCTCAACAGAGACTCCGCAGAGCTTCAGCAAAACCTCAGCAGAATCTCAACAGAACCTCAGCAAAACCTCTGCAGAACCTAAAAATAATCTCAGCAGCACCTCAGCAGAACCTCAGCAGAACCTCAAAATAACTTCAACAGAACATCTGCAGAAACTCAGCAGAACCTCAGCTGAACCTCAGCAGAGCCACAGCAGAACCTCAACAGAACCTTAACAGAACCTCAACAGAGCCTCAGCAAAACCTTAGCATAGCCTTAGCAGAACCTCAACGCAACCTCAACAGAACATCAGCAGAACCTTAGCAGAGCCTCAGCAGAACCTCAACAGAACCTCAGCAAAACCTCTGCAGAACCTAAAAAGAATCTGAGCAGAACCTCAGCAGAATCTCTACAGAACCTCAACAGAGCTACAGCAGAAACTGAACAGAACCTCAACAGAACCTCAGCATAATCTCTACAGAACCTTAACAGAACCTTAGCATAGCCTCAGCAGAACCTCAACAGAACCACAATAGAACCTCAGCAGAGCCTCAGCAGAACCTGAACAGAACCTTAGCAGAACCTTAGTAGAGCCTCAGCAGAACCTGAACAGAACCTCAGCAGAACCTCAACAGAACCTCAATAGAACCTCAGCAGAGCCTCAGCAGAACCTTAAAAGAATCTCAGCAGAACCTCAGTAGAACCTCAGCAGAGCCACAGAAGAACCTCAATAGAACCTCAACAGAACCTCAGCAGAACCTCTACAGAACCTTAACAGAGCTACAGTAGAAACTCAACTGAACCTCAGCATTACCTCTAGAGAACCTTAACAGAACCTCAACAGAACCTCAGCATAATCTCTACAGAACCTTAACAGAACCTAAGCAGAACCTCAAAAGAACCTAAACAGAACCTCAGCAGAACCTCAACAGAACCTTAGCAGAGCATCAGCAGAAGCTCAACAGAACCTCAGCTGAACCTCAACAGAACTTCAGCAGAACCTCTAAAACAACCTTAACAGAACCTCAGCTGAACCTCATAAGAACCTCAGCAGAACCTCAACAGAACCTCAACAGAACCTCAGCAGAACCTCAACAGAACCTCAGCTGAACCTAAGTAGAGCCTCAGCAGAACCTCTGTAGATCCTGAGCAGAACCTTTGCAGAACATCAAAAGAACCTCAGCTGAACCTTAGCGGAACCTCAGTAGAACCTCAACAGAACCTCAGCTGAACCGTAGCAGAGCCTCAACAGAACCTCAGCTGAACCATAGTACAGCCTCGGCTGAACCTCAAAAGAACCTCAGCAGAACCTAAACAGAACCTTAGCTAAGCAACAGCAGAATCTCAGCTGAACCTGTGCAGAACCTCAGCTGAATCTTAGCACAGTTTCAGCAAAACCTCAACAGAACCTCATCTGAACCTTAGTAGAGAATTTCAGCTGGAACCTCAGCAGAACCCTTGAAGAACCTCTGCAGAACCTCCGCAGAATCTCTGCAGAACCTCAGAAGAACCTTAGCAGAATCTCAACAAAAAATCAGCAGAACCTCAACAGAACCTCAGAAGAACCTCAGCAGAACCTGAGTAGAACCTTAAAAGAACCTCAACAGAACATCGGCAGAACCTCAACAATCCGCTGCTTTATTAATTTTACCTCCTGAAATATTTCACACTGCATTAAATTACATTAAGACACTTAATAAAATAAAAAAGACAGATTTATCCTAGAAGGTAATGCTTTGTTATAAACAGCATTAGATAAATAAACATGAGAAATATATTATTGCAAAATATTCAATGAAATTCCATTGAAAATAGTCTTAGAGATTAAAGTATTTCAACATGTTTTGTCTTTGAAAGGGAAGCAGTCAGAACTAGAACTTAAACACTGAAGGATTCAAGAGATTAAAATAAATCATCCGTTTGGCTTAACCTTGCTAGGAGGTCATAATTTCTAAGCAAAATTCAGTAATTTTATGCTTTTACCCAAACCTCTGACACAGTAACAATGAAATTCTTGAAATGTATGTTTAGGATAATCTATTTGAATTATGAAATCTATAAAAATGAAGGACATACAAAGATAAGATTAATTTGATAACTCATGAAATGGAGGAAGTGGTTGAGAGGAGGGTGCTGTTCAAGCTTCCATCCATCATGGACGCCACCTTCCATCCTCTGCAGCAGACTGTAGAGGAGCTGCGCAGCTCCTTTAGTCAAAGACTTTTACACCCTGATTGGAAAAAGGAGCGCTACCGCAGGTCATTCATTACAATGCCACTGCACTCTAACCTGGTTTAAAAACACTGCATTAACTTAGACCATTGATCTATTTAACAAACCAGAAAATAAGATACTGTATATATTAGTCACCTTAAATCTCTGCTTCTATATTTTCTACCATCTACTTAATATATCTGGATCCTCTGTATTTACTTCATGCACCTTTTCCTTCTTTCCGTTCTTTCTATCGCTCCTAAGAGTGAATTTCTCTATTGTGAGATCAATAAAGTTCTACCTAATCTACTATAGATCATCGTACAATTGTCCTCTTGGTGTTATCCTGAGGACTGAGGACTTATTTAATCCCCATGATAAATAGGTTCACAAAATAAACTAGAACTATTCAAGAGTGATGCAGAAAATTACTCCATGTAGGTTTAGTTCCTAGAGTTTCTTTGGTAGAAAGAATCCTCTCCTGTGGAAGCAACTTCCAGTTGTAACCCATGAGGCAGACATTCTGCCTATTTTTAAGACTACGGTAGTTTAAATACTTTTATTTTCTCAAAAAAATATACATTTAGAGTGGCTCTAGAGTGGTTATCCTGAACTATCTCTGTGCTGTTATAGGCTTAGGCTGCTGGAAGACATAAAATATAATCCTTCCTCTCTACTGTATTTTCCTTCCACATATAGAATGACCAGCCTGTGCCTGTGAATCCCTTCCATCGTTTCTATTGAGAGATCCTTGCTTGCCTTTGATGTTTCTTCTCCTTGCGTAGATGATCTACCTGGTCTTCCAGTGGTCAGCTCCGTCTTTCCTCTGGTTTAGGTTCTGCTGGACGTCTTAACCTGTTAAAGGGATGTATTCCTTTTCATTCTCACTTCATGTCTGAGAATCTCTGCCAAGCCTCCTTTTAAATGTGCTTCAGGAGTTTCTGGAGTTGCAGAGCTCTGCAGCCAGTCTGGTCTGTCTGTTAGGCTAGTTAAGCTAATTAAGCTAACCAATAATATTCTGTCTAATAATATCTAATCATTTTTCCAGAGAAAGTTTTGACTACAAAAAAAATGTGACTAAGAACTTGTTTGTGCTGTGGAATTCTGATATGAGATTTATCAAATCAGAGGAAAATCAAGTGTTAATGATTGTTTTGTAGTTCCTCATGGATCAGGTCTAAAGAATTTAATGTGAAATAATTATTTAAACTTCCTGCCGATGGATTCATTGCAGCTTAATAATGTTAGGAATTATTCAGCTGCATAACTATACGGCTCATTTATTAGCTGAAACAATAACAATAGATAACTTTGAATGGAGCAAAAACAGTGCTATAATGTATTTATCAAGCATTAGAGGAAATAGTTAAAGCAGCTGTCTGTTGTTACTACCGCCACCTGTTGGACAGAAGCCGAAGTGCAGCCTTCCTCAGCCTGAGAGTACAGAGACATTAGAGAGCTGTAACCCTAAACCATGGAAAACATTTTTCTTTATTACCTATTAAAACTGTAAAGGAAGAGAAATGGCAGTTAAAGTTCTATGAATTATGTCGAGATATGTTGGGATAAATGTGACAGAAGACATTTTATTGTCTTTTTAAACTGGAACATAAAAGTCTTTCTTTATGCACTGATTGATTTGCTGATCTAATCATTTAATGAACTAATTCCAGGGTTTCAGAGTTGATAAAGTGCTTCCAAAGGCTGGTCAAAGAACACATCGTCTCCAGTCTGCCGCCAACATTCCACCCGTTCCAGTTCGCCTACCGACGGAACCGCTCCACTGAGGACGCCATCTCTGCTGCTCTCCACCTGAGCCTGGCACACCTGGAGGAGAAGAACACCCACGATGGATGCTGTTCCTGGACTTCAGTTCAGTTTTTTCAGCACCATCATCCCACAGCATCTGATGGGCAAACTGGAACAGCTGGGCTTCAATACACCCCTCTGCTACTGGCTGCTAGACTTCCTCACCAGTGTTTACATTCTGATCACTGCTGCACTTTATAAAAGGAAATGTTCTTTTCATTGTTTGAAGCTGAATACAGCAGAATATGATTAGATTGTTAGTATCATTTGGACGTAGATTAAAAGAAAATATAGATTTTATTAAGAAGAGTTAAATATATATATATATATATATATATATATATATATATATATATATATATATATATATATATATATATATATAATCAAGATGAGATGCAAAATCAGCTTTTTAAAAGTTGTTTCAAATCTGCTGTTAATAATTTAAGTTGTTTTTGCTGTGTTAATGTTTTTAGTTAAATTAGTATTTAAAAAGTTTCACTATTTCGTTTTTTTCTATTATAGGATTTATGTTATATTTCTATAGGCTTTCTAAACAATACAGGTTCTGAGAATAATATCGTTATTAAGACAAAAAGGAAAAGTCATTAAATTGAATGGAAATATGATGAAATGTTGGAACAGGGATGAAAGTTTAAACTATAAGTCTTGTTTAATAAATGGACCAGTCATCTCTGAGTATTTAGGAGAATGAAAAGCGTTTCCATGGTAACCGTGTTTCCATGGTGACTGTAGTAACTGTGCAGGCATGTAGTGAAGTTTACAGGAAGAGTTTGTTCTAGAATGTATATAAAAAGCATCCCGATCCACACTCCAGTAGATGGCGGTAATGCGCATCAAAAGGAGGCCAACCGCCATAAAAAAGAAGAAGTTTGTTTCATTCATTGTATGAAAGACTATTTTGTTCCTTTCATGGTAGAAGTGATCAATTGTAGCGCTCAGACGACAAGAAAAACCGAAAAAAGTCAAAATAATAGTTAATGCTGCTAAAAAGTATAAGAGATTTAAATTGGGAAACAGTTGAAAGCATGATGGGAAAAACCATCAGAGACTGCAGAGTGAGGATAACTTAAAGATAAATTAAAAATTATGAGGGCGAATGTGATTGAGTATTTATTTTTGTTGGGTTCAGTTAAACAGTTCGGAAAAATATTATTTTACTTTTTATTTTATTTTTTCTGTGGGTGAGTCGTGTCCTGTTTCCTTGTTTAACTCCTTATCAGTTGGTGGCGGTAATACACTTTTAAC
Source organism: Cyprinodon variegatus (assembly GCF_000732505.1). Classification (NCBI taxonomy): domain Eukaryota; kingdom Metazoa; phylum Chordata; class Actinopteri; order Cyprinodontiformes; family Cyprinodontidae; genus Cyprinodon; species Cyprinodon variegatus. The sequence continues at coordinate 296,589 of NW_015151275.1, read as the reverse complement.
TAGTTTGCCAACCGCCATAAAACATCAGAAGAAGAAGAAGAAGAAGTTTGTTCTCTGGAGGCGCTGCTCAAACTTCGCCTGACATTTTGACGTCAGCAGGATGTTCGCTCCACTGCCGTGACGTCACCCTCCCAGAATGCCTGGCTCCCAGCGCGGTGCCCCAGAGTCCAGGCCTGAAACTCCAACAAACTGCTTTCAAACTTCTGCTGCAATGTCGCCGCGGAGCGCGAAGGGAGGAAGGACGCAGAGCCGGACGGACGAGTCGGTGAGTAAAGCTCCGATGCTCCTCCGCTGCTCCTTCGGTTCTCCTCCGCTGCTCCTTCGCTTCTCCTCCGCTGCAAACTTCGACAGAAGTTGGTGAAGCTTTTGTTTATGAATCAGGCTCCGCTGCGGGGATCGCTCCTCCGCTCCTCTCGGAATCACTGCGGCAGGAAGCGGCTCAGCTGCGGCTCCATAAAACCCCAACCCACCGACCGACCCCGCAGGCCGGAAGGCTGCGGAGCCCGGGCTGCTCCACACACAGCTTCTGCACAACTTCCATGGCGCGCCGCCTGGAAGGCCGAGCCAGAGGAGCCGAGCTTAGATGAGCCGAGCTTAGATGAGCCGCTTAGCCGATCCGAGCTTAGCTGAGCCCAGTTTAGCTGAGCTTCAGCTAAAAACCTCCTGCGGGTTCTGCTCTTTCTGAGGAACAAATGGAAACATAACACTCTATGGAAAGCCGTTTCATTCAAAATTAAACACTTTAATATTGCTATTGACAAATACTCAATAAAATAAACTACTGCCTCTATGGCATAAAACCCAATATATAAGAAATGCAGGTGAAGATTCTCAGTCATCAGAGTCATTCTAAAAAGGTTTCAAAGTTTAAAGACGTTTCTCTTCCCATCCAGATTGGATCCGCTCCTCTGGTTCAATCTGCATGTTTTCTAAACTAAAACCAGGTTTTATTTTTGCTCCACTCTATAAAACCTGCAACTGAACTTTACTTCAGACGTTTTGAATTGAAAAAGCTTCCTGGATGGGAAGAGAAACGTCTTCAAAATTGGAAACAAAGTTTTTGTGTGTTTTTAGTAGGGGTGCACGATATTGGGATTTTGGGCGATATCCGATATGCCGATATTTTAAAACTCATGTAGCCGATATCGATACCGATGTTAAAGCTGGACAATAATTAGTAGTCATTGAAAATAGCAGTTTTGTTATCCATTTCTGACACTTTGGAAAATAATGTACTCAAATATATTTTCATATCGTCACTGTCGGACGGAAACCTCGTATTTCCAAAACCATAAAGTTTACAGGAAATTGTAAAAACAGCGACAGCGGAAGAGCCCAATGGAGTAATGAGATTAAGTCCCAACCTTTTTTCAACACTTTTAATTGGTTAATATTTTCCAAAACATACGTTCACATGTGGGGACTGACCAATCCTATCAATTTATGAAATTAAAAAAAAAAAGTCCAAAATGGGAGTTACAAGGTTTTTTCCCCGACAGCGACGATATGCTAATATCAAATTGATTTTTAAAAACGCGGTATCGATCTATTTTACTTTCAAAATCTGGTGAAATTTCATCGTTCTGTTACAAACTCTCGTGATATTTTGCAAATTCTTGTGAGATTTTGTTAGTAAAATAGATCGATACCGCGTCAATATATCAACATATAAAAATATGGCAACATTTGATGAATTTTCGGGGGATTTCGTAGCATAACGATGACATATAGCAATATTTCATTAGTAAAAGAGATTGATATGGTGTTTTTAAATGGCAATATATCAGCATATGAAGATATTGGGATATTTTAAAGTATAAATATTTTTTCCCTCGTCTTTAGAAGTTTTTAAGTCTGTAAAAAAGAAGTTTTTGAGGAAGAAGAAGAAGTAGTATTTTATTTATTTTTTTTTTAGACTTCAGAAACTCAGAAGCTGATCAAATATCGGGTTAAATATCGGTGGGGGGGCCGATGTCCGATATTCAGTTTTAAGGCCGATACCGATAGGGGGCCGATTATATCGTGCATCCCTAGTTTTTAGGAATATATAAGTAACGATTTTGCAAATGTTTAATTGATCTGTTCTTTTATCTGAATAAATATGTTATTATTTATAAGCTCAGAGCAGAGCCCCCCTGCAGAGAAAACATCCCTCATATGAAAATAACTGGGAATTTTTTTAAAAAGTAGCTTTAAAACTAACATGGCACAAATAAAAAAACACTATGAAATTACTAAATATAATTTTTATAACTAAATACATTAGATTGAATAACATCTTTGATTATATGTTTTGGAAAAACATATTTTATAATTAATGGGAAAATGTTTATATTTGATGAAAAATGTATTAAATATATATTAATTACAGTATTGTTTTAATTTGGAATAAAACAGCTTTCCATAACAGACAGCAGCTTTGAAGTGAAGCCGTTTGTTTATCTTCCACACAGAGAGGTTTAAAAGATTAAAACAAAGTGAGCTTTCTATAGTGAGCAGCAGCTCATGATTTGCGCCCCCTGGTGGTTCATATTAATATGAAAATAATCTGTTTTATTGAAATGTTTCCATTTTCCACTAAAACCCACAGATTGTTTGTAGAATCCCCATAAACTTCTCAGCCTTCTCATTTTATTACCCTTAATAAAAAAATAAAAAAAAAAGATGTTTAGTGAGATTTTGCTGGAAACTGCATTACAGCTTCCAACCAGTAGGGGGTGCTGATGGGGAAACAAAGTTCTGACTTTACTCCTTTTTGTTTATTCTGATATCATGTTTAGTTTAATACAATCGTCTTCATCTGGCTTTTTTGTGAAACAGGTCAAGATGTGTTTTTGCTCCCAGGCATCTATGTGAGATTTCTAGTGTTTGGTTGATGTTTGTCAACAGTGGTAAAAAAAATAAGTTTTCATTTAAAGGAAGAGGAGGAAAAGTTTGAGGCTGAGCGCTGCTGCTGAGTAGGACTTGATAAACGGACGGTTGAGCTTTCAGACTCAAACGTTCAAACATGAAGAATCTGAGACGTAAACTCCACATGATGCTAATCTCTCTGCTCATTTAAAGCTAACTCTGCTGCAGCTGGATCATGTTGTGTTTTTTAATAAACTCTGACGCCGTCTGTCTGTCTGTGTTTTTTTAATCTCAGGTTTGTGAAGAGGAAGGCCAGTTTCTGTGACCCGGTGGCGTGTGCGTTCAGATCCTCTGAGTCCTGACGTAGAGTCCTCATCCCTGCAGCCCTTTGGGGTTGTTATGGCAGCAGAGTTCATGCTGTGGACCGAGGCTCTGCCCTTTAGCACGCGTCCCATCAGCCGCCAGTCCTGCAGGAAAACATCAAACTTTAAAAGCTGCGGCTCTTAACAAAACCTCTGCATCTGGACTTGGACTAGCAACCATAGCGCAGGAAGCTGATGCTCCTTCCTCCTCATGACTCTTGTTCCTATCAGCTCAGGCTCTTGGCCCCGCCCCCGCGCAGCAGCGGCGCCGCCGCCCATTTCGTCCTCATTAGACCATGTTCCACGAGGATCACCTGAAAGGGCAGCTTTACGAGAACCTCCCGGCCAGTAGGCAGCTCTTCCAATGCCAGGAGTGTGGAAAACAGTACAACACTCAGCTGGGTTACAGACGCCACCTGGTGGCTGCCCACAGCGCTGCAGCGGGCCCGCTCTGCATGGAGTCCCCCGCCATGTTGGAGACCCTGGGGGAGCACGGGGACCGGCCCCTGTCCACGGACGGCGGCGGCGTGCCTCCGAGAGAGAGGAAGTACTCGTGTGAACGATGTGACCGTCGATTCTACACACGGAAGGATGTGCGGCGCCACGCGGTGGTGCACACCGGGCGCCGGGACTTCCTGTGCCCGTGCTGTGCGCAGCGTTTTGGGCGCAGAGACCACCTGACGCGGCACCTGAAGAAAAGCCACGCGCAGGAGTCTGGTCTGATGCCGGCGTCTAACTCCGGCAACCACGGAGCGGCTCAGACCCCGGTCAAAGAGGAGCCCCCCTTAGAGGCGCCCGTCAGAAGCTCCGCCTCCAAGGATCCCAGCGAGGGTTTTACCAGGGAAATGAGCGCTTCCTACAGCTTGCCAAACCTGATCCCTGCCATGGGGCCTCCTCATGGCCTGGTGCAGGGCTCCTTGTCCTCCAGCATGGGGGTGGGTCATCATATGACCACGCCCTCTTCCCACCCCCATCGACACGCCCTCCAGCCGCCGGCGGCAGCCCAGCAGCAGCCCTATGGCGGCATGTCCCAGTACCCGTACGGCTCTACCTCATATCCTCGCTCTGACATGGATGGTTTCCTGCTGGACTTCCAGAGCGTCCCGTCGTCTCAGCTGAGTGCGGCCGGGTCCTCCATGGCTGCCTCACCCCAGAAGGAGATTGTGGGGGACGGGGTGGACGGAGGCGGGGGCGAAACCCATCCCGTGCCTCGCAGCCCGGCCGTCTCCACCGGCGAGCCGCCGTGCAACACCAACATGGACCTGGGCTCTCTGCTCAGCTTCCTGCCTTTCGGGCTGCCGCCCTACAACCCTCACATGGGGTTAGTGATGAGTTACCCCCCCGCGCCCTCCCCCACTTCGTCTCCCTCCTCTACCTCGGGGGTCCCCGGCCAGGCTCCGGGACCCTTCAGCTTCCTGCAGCCCCCCCAGGCTCATGGGCCGCAGGGCTCCGGGGTTTTTAACCCCAACCAGCTACCTCAGTCATACAGTCCTGCTGTGAGCAGCTCCAGCTCCCTACCTCACTACTACCAGGCCTTCCAGCAGTAGATACCTTCAAGGATTCTCCTCACGCACTTGTTGTACATAATCTGAGAAGAGTTGTATATTTTTGGAAACAAGCAACAGGTCACCTCATTAGTATTACCTCATGACTGAAAAGGTTTGAATGTTCCAGAGGAATCCCACTTCCTTCACTTTTTCTAGATTTTATTTTTCCTTTCAACACGTCGCCGTTAGAGAAGCGTTTCCTCCCATCGGTGGGGTCGGGCTTCGCTCGCTCATGACCCTACCTGTGGGCGCAGTATTTCAGCAGTATAGAAGAAGAAAATGACCAAAATGAAGCTGTGAACATAAGCAGGTTGCTGATGGCCGTTTCTCGGCCGTGGCTAGCTGTGAGGCTCCACTGCAGGTCAGCTTCACTGCACCGTAGCTGCTCCTCCAGTTCACTTCTAGTTTGATGCACTTAACTTGCGTTTCATTGGTTGATGTGATGCCAAACCGTGTGAGAATGAAGCTGCTGTGGGTTTAAAAAAAAAAGACAAAAGCCACTTAGAAAGACGGGTTTGAAACTCGACGCCGTCGTCGCCACATTGAGCACGCTGCCCCTCCGCGTTAGTCCGGAGCGGCGCCTGGAAGTGCGCTCCATTGATGGAGACGCTCTGTTAGCTGATCAGACCTTATAAAGTTAGTCTTTCTAGCTGAGGATGCTAAAGCGATTAGCCGCCTGTCTTTCATTGGATCAGAGGCTTCTCCAGATCCGCTGGAAGACAGACCACTACAGGACATCCTTCCTGCCTACAGCTGGAAGCTGAACGCTATCCCAATAGTTGACCTCCCTTTGGGATTCATAAAGATGGAACTGATTGGATCAGTTCCATCAGGGGTTTGCAGATGTTCTGCCGTCTTCAGAGACTCGTTTGTGCCTGGAAGGTCGTCTGACCTGTTTCATTCCTGGATGTATGATCATCCACCTTTCCTTCAGTCTGTGCCTGATGAAGACTAGAAAAGTCTTCCTCCTAGCAACCACTGAGCTGCCTTAGATACAGGACTGTGTCTCAATGCGGAGGTCTGCTTTACAGACGGCCTCTAGGGGCGCTTCGTCATGTTTCCAGGCGGAGGAGAACCACAGCTGGATATCTTGCATGAAAAGCTGCTTCAGAATTCGGGTTTTCCTGAGTGGAAAGTTGGGGTGGAGGTGGGAATTTTCTGGAGTAGTTCATTAGCGTCATAACGAGCTTCCTAGTGTCTCATTGGGACTAGACCCGAGCACTTACCGTAGTTCTAGATGATCTCAGCACATGTAGGCTTTGTTTTTGTTTTTTTCTGGTTGTTCCCTTTCACTAGTTAAGACTTTACTTTCCCCTTTTTCTGGTCCTGAACCTAAAGGACGAGCAGAACCAGAACCGGCGGGGTTTTGGGCCTCAGCCGAGACACTGGGGGCCTTAAATTTGGACTCACTTGGTGGATGAGTGGAAGGCGCCCAGGTTCCTACGGCCTTCGCACTCTGGACTATGGTCTCAGCCTCTGTCATCTGTCCAAAGGACTGTGCTCCGAACGTCTGGTTCTGCTCTGAGGCGAAGTCCTGCAGCCACAGGAGAAGCTGCTCTGTCCGTCAAACTGGAGGCGGTCCCAGCTGTCCTGGACCAGCGCGCCATCAGCAGAGGACGGCGGGGGGGACGGACTGCGGCTGAGGATCAGAAACTAGAGCAGCTTTCCTTTGACTGTCTATAGAAATGTGTTAATAGAAGTGTACAAGTCTGTGAGACTGATGGTCTACCTCTGCCGCATCATATTAGGGTCTACAATGTTTTTATCATGTTTGAAGTCCGACCTCCCGCCCAGCCCCCCCCCCCACATGTTGCCTGGGGGTGGGGGTTATATCAGCTCTTAGATTTCACTGAACTTCTACCTCAAGCAGCAGGACTGTCTCTGCAAACTGCTGCTAAATATCTTCTTATTTTTTTAAACAAACCTAATTTGTAAATCTGCGGGGGTTCAGCTGACCCTCAATAACTTCATGAAATGTTCAAAGAGAAGAAAATAGTTCCATATCCCTGTTCAGGCTTCCTTTAAAAATAAAGTCTTTTAGTTTAGCAGATTGTTGCGTCTGGATAATTTCAGACGATTTAAAGAGAAAAGTTGATGAAATCCATTCTGGGCTCCTGTTCAGCCGCTGCTTCTGCTAAAGTCCAACGTTCAACTTTTCCAATATTTCACCATTTTTCTGAAAAGCTGAATCATCAAAACTACAGGATCTAATGTTTGAGTTACGCTTCCTGAAAGTAAGACGATGAAATCCAGATTTATTTTTCTAATCAGGTCATTGGAGCCTTCTCTGTTCTAATGTGACATCATCGCTCCTTAAAGGAACCATTAGAAAAGCATCATCCTGTCAGTAAAGGTGTTTTACTGATAATCCAGAAATGTTAATTTCTCTGCATCAGAAGCAAAGAAGGAGCTGCTCTTTCCTCCTGTTCTGAACTGATTCTGACTTTGATGTTTTCCTGAAGGTTTTTAGTAAATATTGAAGCGATGAGTCGTACAGGATTGTCTAAGGATTTAATACTTTTCAATAAATGATTGGGTATAAACTGTTTGTTCTGTTTTTCACTGAAATAAGCTCTGCTGACTAGGAGTGATTAAAGGGTTAAATAATAAAACACTGAAGCGAGGTCAGTGCAGAGCCAATCTATACGTAGACGCCTCATTGGACGCTGGGTGGCCATCTTGGGTCAGACCACGGTTCAGCTGAATGAATAGGAGTCGCCTCAGATCTCATTTTAATGACCTGAAAGACGAGTCAGATATTATATTACAATAACCTCTGACACGTCACAACCCTTTAAAAGATCAAAACTAAATCTGAAATTACCTTTACATTAGATTACACCTTTATTTAGATTAAAAACTAAATCAAACTGGATGAGAAATTAACCATAAAAAAACGTTCAAATTAACGGTAAAACACGGGCAGCTGTGGTTAGGGTTCATCCTAACCGTAAAAAAGGGGGAATCTGTTGAGTTAACCTTAAATTTTACAGCTGAAAATATTTCTCACTGAATCATTAAAGAAAAAACTAATTACCGTAACCCTTTGAACTGTAATATCCTGTGAAAAAGAAAAAAAGCCCTTTCCATTGATTTTTACATTTATCTGCTGTAAAACAACAGATATATTACAGTTTATTATGTTGAATAAATATTATTACGATTAAAAAGTTTTAAAACAACTGAAATGTGGTAAAACTTTTTAAAGGCAAAGTTAATAACAAACAGGGTAAAATTGTTAAACATATTTATCTTGACCAGTTAAATTTAACAGTTAATTCCTGGAAATATTATATATTTTACCGTTAAACAGTACATTACATGTGCATTATCAGTTTTTTTGTGTAAATTAAACATTGGCAACTAAAAGATGCACAAATTTAATCAAGGAACAGATTATCATTGAAAATGAATAAGAAAATTATAAATAACATCTGGGAAAGAAGAAAGTAAAGATTATATTTTCTGCATGATCACAAATCAATATAAACCTTAATAATGTAGCATATAACCGCTGATGGTTGAACAAAAGCATGAAAAATAGTCAATGAACAGCAGTAACAAGTCATGGAGTCTGGACTTGGTTGAAGATCTCTGACAGATGCGGTTCTAAATGTTCATCAAAGAGAAAAAGTTTTCACTTTGGCCTGAGAAGATGCACCAAGTGAGTCAAAAAGGCAGTTTAGGTCTAACCAGAAGCTCTTATTGCACTTCTGGTTAAACCTAAACTGCATTTCGTCGCCTTGTACCTGTACATGTGTAATGACAATAATGTTGAATCTAATCTAATCTGCCCTGCAGAAAGAAAGAAAATACACAGTTACCAACATCTGATCAATGCCATGCATGCATAAAATGAACAAAGACAAAACAATATGTTAAACTTTCAGAAAGTATTGCTTAAAAGTTACAGTTGCAGGAGTTAAATCTAGTCCCCAGGTAGAAGGATAAACCCAAAACTAACTCAAAATGACAACAGGATATCACGTCTAATCGTTTATGGAACTTCAAATTTATGACTCTTAAGCAGAGGTCACCAACCATTTCAAGGCTGAGGGCTACTTCATGGCTATTGAATCACAGGAAGGGCTACCAATACTGACCTATGAACAAGAGGGGTCAGCGTTCACCTAAACTTCATCCAAATTAAACACATTTTTATTGTTAACTTTTAATTTCTAATTTTACTTTAAACATTATAATTTTAAAATCTCTATAAATGCTAAAATGCCCTATGTGATTACTATGATGAATAAAATAACATTTCAAACTTAGCCCACTGCTGAGTTGCTGTTTTCAGAAGGCGTTGAGGGCCCCCCATGTGGTCCTTGGGGGCCCCTTGGTGCCCGCGGGCACTGCGTTGGTGACCCCTGCTCTAAAGGATGCAGTTCCTCACATTAAATCTATTTGTTTTACCGTTTATAGACCGAACCATGTGACATCAGTAACTTAATTTGACTTTTTAAAACAGAATTTCTCTGCTTTGAAAAGTTATTTAACAAAACTGTATTTCAGGTTTAGAAATTGAATTTCATTCCTTTTAACACTATGTTTTAATAATTTTATTTCAGTTTTATTTCTTTTACTGTGTCATGTATCTGGGCTCTTTATAAAGCAGCTAATCAAACAGGTTTATATGGAACATCAGCTTTAATTATTTAATGGCGTTTTAGGTTTAAGAATTAAAGCATTCTGTCTTTAGCAGGTTTTCATCTGTCGTCTTCCTGAAACAGGTTTGCTTCTCATTTCTTTCCTTCTGATTCTGATCACAGCAGCACAGCTGTAGGGCAAAAAAAAAACATTTTTTTTTTAGAAAGTCGTTTGAAAAGAAGGAAATGAATAAAACTCACCGTGTCCTTAGAGTAATGGAGCCTTTGAATTGATTTCTTGATGTTTTCGTTTAAACGCAGGGTTGGAAAATGTCAAGAAAAACACAAACTTTCTGTTAAAAGGAAAAGACAAAATAAGGTTCAGCCGGCTGATGAATGTGTAAAATAACTGACCAATTAAAGTGACCAGATTTCTAAAATCAATCTGGGGAAATTACCAGCTCATGGATAAAAAGATAAAATGAATATCATCAAAATTAAAACAGGAAACATGGACAGTGATGCTTTCATCCATTTTTACATATTTATTAACATTTAAACAACAAAAATCAGGTGTTAAATCCAGGAATGTGCCTCTCCTATTTCCTTAGATAAATAAAATCACTCATTGGATGGTGTTTATTAGTGCCATCTGGTCATTCATTCGTCCCTCTCCATCTTCTTTTCTTTCTAGCTGACTCCTGCCTGCTCTCTTTTTTACTCTTAAGCAGATTTTCTTCTTTCTATTTAACTGATCTTTCCATCCGTCTTCCTATTTTCCTCCACTCTCATTCCATCTGCTTTCCATCAGTCTTCTCCTCTCCTCTTCTATCAATCTAACACTGATCTAAAAAAAGACAAAATACAGTCAAAATTCCTCCAAACACATAAATCTAATTATACATATTATTATTATTATGATTATTATTATTGTTGTTGTTTTTATCTCCCCTGATTAATTACTAAAAAGCTTAATCACCACAATATTTGGAGCTAAAAGTAAAAACAATCTACTAAATGAAGATTAAACAGGTGTTTATCTGTTCCTCCATCATTCTCAGATCATGCACATCTTGTCTCATTCAGTTTTCCTTTTCCTGTCTCTTATTTTCTAGAATGAGGAACTTTCATAGATCCAGATGGTAGAAAAGTAGATCTAAGCGTGGAAGTCAAACAACCTATAATAACTATCTGCAGATCTAAACTAAAGGTCACCAATCAGTTCTAGAAGCATCTTTAGATGAACCCTTGTTAATCCTGGAGAACCACTGAACCAGATTAGCTCCTTATGAGGAGTTTTCAATCTGGATCATTTGATCTGAGTCTATTTCCTCCTGCAGCTGCAGCCAATGGTCTGTCTGACTGTTTGTTGATTAGTTTGGTTTATGGTAGCTACATTTCTGCTCCTCATCTTTAGTGAAACAAACAAATCAAAGGTCTTTTTTTATTAACCTGGGCACGAACCAAACATTTGAACCAACACCAAATGAACTATTTAACCCCCTCACCATCACACAAGGCAGCTGAGACCTTTTCTGATAATCCTCATCTGCTCCTCATCTATGCACTAACCGCTGCTAACCACCATGCTAACGCGCTCTCTCTACCGTAATAACCGTCTACACGCATCATTCATAAAACAGTAAAATCAGGGACATTTCCAGGGACAGGTGGTCAAAAACTGGAACTGTCCCTGGAAATCAGGGACATCTGGTCACCGTAAGGCCAAGTAACCACATGTTCTTCCACAAAATGACTCCTCAGATGAGCTATTAGCCCTTTAGCGTCTTGATTCTGGTGTTGGTGCATAGTCATTGCTCATTTAAAAGATGTGATGGACTGGTGACCTGTCCAGAATGGACAGTGACCTGTCCAGGGTGGACCCTGCCTCTCACCTGTAGACAGCTGAAGATAGGCAGCCGCACCCCTCACTACCCCCGCAGGGATAAAGCCTGTTATTAAAAGGATGGACGGATATATTTTTAACCATTTTACTTGTGTAAAAATTTAAGTTGATGCTTGCTTCACAATCAAAAGTATTTCCTATAAATTTTATGTGCATATTTATTAATTTTCACAGTAAATCACTGTTTTATATTTTTTGAAGAGTAATATTCAGTATTTTCATGAACAGGTACTTAATGTATTTATTGAAGGCCCCCTTTTAGTTTCACGGTGTTTTACTGAGTTTTATTATGGTGTGACTCGTCTTTCATTCATTCTGACCGCAGCTGTATGAACTATGGTCCGATCCAAGATGGCCGCCCTCTGAGCATTAGCGTCCAATGAGGCGTCTACGAGGATGATGAGTCAGTTTAGCTCTCCAGCTCTTCCTATAGATGTATCAGTGCCAACATAAATTTGATCAAAACAAAGCCCCCCCCAGGGAGATGCTTAGTCCTATTTTGTTTTTTACTCAAGGATTCACCCTCTGCAAGATGCACAGCTTTGAGTGGTAACAAGGTGACTGTCAATCAGCTCTCTGATCAACCAGTCGCCTGGAACGCTGGTTGATCAGAGCATCGCTTTGGACAGAAACGCTGCACAGGTTTCACCAGCAGCCTCCTCCCTGCACCCCGATCTCTCTTGTTGTCTGCGCAATCAAAGTAGTTCTAAGCCGCACATGATAAACAAATTATTGTACTGCCTTCCTGCTCTCACTCAAAAAACACCTCTCTGAGTCTAAAATCCGGGATAATTTATCAACTCGCGGACATCCGTGAACAGCTATCTATATCAGGGAGACTCACGGAACTGCCAGAAGACTTGGGATGTCTGGATCCTCCAAGGACCCGGTCTACCTGGACCGGGTCCTTGGAGGAGGGGGGGTTGATGATGTATATCAGACAACTGAATAAAATAGAAACTGGAAGAATCAGACCAGATGATTCTGACACTGAAAGAATCAAATAACGAGCAACAGAAATAGTTTATTAGAATTTACAAAAAATAATCATAGTGGCTGAAATTCTGTCTCTTAACTGCTGAAAGGGGAACTGGGACAAAAACAAAAATAATTTACATTTATACAGCAAACAAAACAAATGTACATCAATTAATAAATTAAGATATTAGACACCAGGTGCCACAGGTTTCCTTCACTGGGATCAAACTGGAACCAGTCTGACTGGCCACAGCTGAGACCAGAGTTCCCAGCAGAACTTGGATTTATTAGTAAAGTGCTTTAAAATGAACAGGATTAGAAATCTACAGGGTGGCCTGAGCAGGACAGCCGGACGCTAACGGAGAGGAAGACCAAACCACGCTCTCACATAACCTCCGGCTTCTCCTCAAACTGAACGAGTTCACGTGACGACGGCAGAAAGCAGGACATGCAAACAACACGGATCATCTGCACACAAACAGAACCGCAGCAGCAGGTCGGCCATGTTGCGTCTCCCTCCGGGTCACTTGCTGGGCTGGAGGTACTGCTGGGTGAACATGTTGAGCTCGCTGTCCAACCAGCCCGCCTTGTTCCTGATAGGAGAAGAAGAGCTGAGTTCAGATCTGCATCGGGAGCAAGCGGCCATCTTGCTTTCTGCGGCTGATCTTACCGGAGGAGCTTCGCTTTGCTCTGCAGCGTGTCCAGGAGCTCGATCTTCCTGTTCATGTTGTTCACCTCGTCCTCCAGGTTCTGACGGGTCACGTCTACCTGCTGGCACAGCTGTGCGAAGACGCTGCTCAGCTCCCTGTCAGCGAGATGAAGGATAACGCCTGAGTGAATTTAGCTCGACGGATTCCAGGCGCCGTCGTTCCGATGGTTAAACTCACTGCTGTACTTGGTGGCTACAGTTGGATCCGGTGTAGCTGACGATCAGCTGCAGCTTCTCGCTGGCGTAGTCCACAAACTGCCGCTTGAAGGCCCTCTCCTTGGCTTTGGTTGTCCAGGTGAGCCGCTCGTAGACGTAGAGAAGCCCGTAGAGGCCGAGGGAGAGCGCGATGAGACGCCATCCCACCGCCTTCCAGATCTGCACACAGGAAAAGCCTCAGTGGGGTTGACAGGAACAACCGGAGCGATGAAGACGAGTCTGAGCATCACTCACCACGCCGCCCACCACAAGGACTCCCATGGAGGTACGGGAGGTAAGGGATGCCAGCCCCGTCACCATGGTGACCATCAGCTCCTCCTGAGTCACTGAGCTCTGTGGGAAAGGAGGCATACTGGTGCTGACTGGAGTTAAGGCCATGGGCCGGGGAACCTGCAGGCAGAGAAAGAAGGGAGGCAGATCAGTGAGACCCCGTCCTGTTTTTGGTCATCAGGAGGATCCTGGTCCTAATCCCTATTCATATCCTGGTTCTAATCCTAGTCCTGATCCTGGGTGTAATCCTAACTCAGTTTTCTGATTTGGTATTAAATACTGACAGGGTCATCATAGTGGGAGATTTTAACATCCATGCTGACGTTGAAGGCGATAGCTTAAGAGCAGCCTTTAATGCTAACTTAGCCGCTATTGGCTTTGTTCAAAATGTGAATAGTCCCACACATTCTCATCTTCATACTTTGGATCTTGTGCTGACATACGGCATAGAATGTGAAGAAATAACAGTATTTCCTCACAACCCTGTCCTCTCTGACCACTTTCTAATAAGGATTACTTTAACTTCTTCCCCAAAAGAAGGTTCAGTTTTAGTAGATCTTTATCAGATAGTGCAGTTATACATTTTAAAGAATCTGCTTCACTTTCTCTCTCCTCTGTCTTTGAAAAAGAAGCTGATTAGATTAAATAGTCAGTCACTTCATTTGGATGGGATTAAACTGATTTCAGATAATAAAGTAAAAAGTCTTGGTGTTGTTTTTGATCAGGACCTGTCATTTAAATCCCATATCAAAGAGGTTTCTAGAATTTCCTTCTTTCATCTGAGGAATATTGCAAAAATGAGAAATCTCCTGTCCAGGGGTGATGCTGAGAAACTAGTCCATGCATTTGTTACTTCAAGGCTGGACTATTGTAATTCTTTACTATCAGGAAGTCCACAAACTGCAGTTAAAAGCCTTCAGCTGATCCAAAATGCTGCAGCCAGAGTTCTGATGAAAATGAAAAAGAGAGATCATATCTCTCCTATCCTGGCTTCTCTTCATTGGCTTCCTGTTAAATCCAGAATAGAATTTAAAATCCTCCTTCTCACATATAAAGCCTTAAATGGCCAAGCTCCATCTGATATCAGAGATCTGATTGTTCCTTATGTTCCTAACAGAGCACTTCGCTCTCAATCTGCAGGTTTACTAGTGGTTCCAATTTCTAAAAGTAGAATGGGAGGCAGATCTTTTAGTTATCAGGCTCCTCTCCTGTGGAACCAACTACCAGTTTTAGTCCGTGAGGCAGACACCCTGTCTACTTTTAAGGCTAGGCTTAAAACTTTCCTTTTTGATAAAGCTTCTAGTTAGAGTGGCTCAGGTCATCCTGATCTATCTCTATAGTTCTGCTGCTATAGGCTTAGACTGCTGGAGGACATAGGGACCCCTTTTTCATCATTCTGCTTCATTCTATCTCTATTCTCCCACTCTGCAGAATCTGTTAGTTCAATCTCTAACGTTCTGCTCTCTCTGCTTTTTCTCATAGTAGCTTCATCTGGTCTGTTCCTGTTTGGCTGTGACTCCATCCTGGAGAGAAATATCAGCTGTGCTGCTGCCATCAACACCTTTGTTTCTAGATGTTGGAGCTTGGCCTGTTTTCCAGTGTAGTCCTGTTTCTCTGACTGTGACTAACTGGATGTGCTCTCTTCATCCTCTGACATGGGAGCTGGCTCGGAGCTCGTCTGCCTGGCTGTGTGTTTCCTGGACGGGGCCGCCTGTGGAGCTTGTTGACAGTTGCCTTTTGTATCTATGCTTCTTTTTCTACGTCTGCTTCTGTCTCCTTGAACCCCAGTGGGCCTCAGCAGATGGCCGCTCACACTGAGCCTGGTTCTGCTGGAGGTTTCTTCCTGTTCAAAGGGAGTTTTTCCTCTCTACTGTCGCTACAAGCATGCTTAGTGTGAGGGATTGCTGAAGAGTCAATGAGTCGATGCAATCAGCTGGTTTTTCTTAGATAGAAAACTTTGAATCAATCTGACTGGATGATCTGGTGAACTGGAAAGTGACCTTAGATGACGTGTGATGTGAATTGGAGCTATAGAAATAAACTGAATAGAATTGAATCATGGCCCTGATCTTGTTCCTAATCCTAATCACTGCAGCAAAGGTTCAATCAGCTGAACAGCTAAAGGAAACCTCGTCCTGTTTCTGATTCTGAGCAGTTATTAATAAATACTTTAAGTATTTTCTGATCCTTTGTTGAATATTTGTCCTTGCAATATATATTTGCTGCCAGCAGAGGGAGCCAAACTCAGACTCTATTGTTTCAGTTATTTCTGTTGACCATGCTCTGTATCCCCCTGATGCCAGAGCAGAGGCTACCTGCTCGCTGTAGCCCATGAGGGCGCGCCGCGTGTTCTTGGGGCCCAGGAAGCGGTTGACCAGCATGGTCCATCCCAGGGAGAAGTGGAAGCTGATGTCCTCCTGGAAGTCGCTGCACAGCTTGTCACAGGCCAGGTCATAGGTCAGGCTGAAGTACTGGCGGGGAACTATCTTGTCCACCTGATCTTTGGCAGAGATGGGCAGCAGCGGCTTCAGGCCCTCTGATGGAAACCACAACACCATTAGCTGAAGTTTACATTGATTGGAACAAAAAGAACCCTGAAACCCTTCAGCAAGCTAACATTAGCCTGGACTGATTCTATAGGCAGAGAGCAAACTCAGAGCTCAGATCTAGATAGATTAGATCTACGCTCCATGCAGGAAACATTTCAGGCAATGAAAGGAAAGAAGCATCTCTGAACCATCAGAGCAGTAATACAGCAGCAGGAAGGAAGGTTTTACCCATCATCTCCATCTGGGTGGCCTGCAGGGCGCAGGTGATGGAGCTGGAGCACCTCTCAGACATGGTCTTCCCCAGACCCTCCTCTATGTGGCGATGCAGCTCCTGGAACAGAGAACCACTGCTTTACGCCTGAAAGGAGGCCGTTAGCACAGAACACAGAGTCGCTCCAATAACCAGGACATTTAGCTAACTCAGCTAGCGACCGTGGGATCTTTAAATAGGAGGCGGGCCTATTCTTCCTCCTCTTCACGTCTGAAGGGGAAACCTGGACCAATGTAACACCGGTGTTCAGCTAGAAGGTGCCGACCTGCAGTCCTTCTTCCAGGAAGGTGAATCATGTTTCTGCTGCTGACACGTTTTTCCTGTGTTCTCCTGCATTTTGCACCATATTTATTTATTTATTTGGCACTGAACCTTCCATATCAAAGCCTTTTGCTCCATGACTTCAAACTGGTTTCCTTTTCTCCTACAATGTTTACATCCTGATCACTGCTGCACTTTATAAAAGGAAATTTTAATTTCACTGCTAAGCTGCTCATTAACTGTTGGAAAGACAAAAATTTCGTTTTGTATACAATCTGTGAACAAGAAGACAGTTTGTCGAATCCTCTAAGTCTAAAGTTTACCTCAGTAAAGAATGGTACTATTGACTTTCATTTAGTCTGAAGTTAGAACTTTGAAAAGGTACATAATATAGAATATATCCTCTCCTTCAACAAATATCAAAGTTTCCTACATTTAAAGGGTCAAAGGTCAAAGTTCGCCTTTTCTTGTTCCACAGTTTGAAACAGAAGTCTACCAACCAAGACAGAGCAAACTGTTATAGATGTATGAAGGAACCTTCGAGGTGAAACGTACGTTCTTGTAGACCTTGAGGACCACTGGTGACGGGTGGAAGTCCATGTGGAAGTCGTCCACCAGCACATGCAGCCTCCTGATTTCCTCTGCCATGGTGTTGGTTACCTGGACAGGAGAGCAGAGTCAGTCCTTCTGCCTAATCAGCCTGGCGGGCAGCTTAACGTTTAAACCAAGTCACCATCACCATGTTTAATGGGCTGTGAACCTTTTTATACTAAAAACTTCTGTAGGTTTACAGGAACCAGGAGATTATGGCAGAAAACGGTTCATTTATTTTAGTTTAGATTCTGAGCAAACAGCTGATATTCATCTAAACAACATTTCAACAGTCTGTAGGAGTCTAGAGTTGTTTTTTATTGGTCATTAAATGAAACATCTGCAATGATCTAAAAATCAGGACGAATCTGATCAACATGTTTTTATAAATAGTTTCCAGTAAATTAAAATGTAATCAGATCAGAGGAAACATCAGGAGACAATCCATTCAGCTTTTCTCCGTTTTCATTCAAACAGCAGGTTTGGTGTTTTTGCTTCATAAGCTGATGGGTGGAGCCTGAGGAGGAGGAGCTCACCTGCCTCTCCACCTCCTCTGTGATCTTCTTGATCTTGGCCTTGCAGTCCATGGTCAGCAGGTCCAGCTGCTTCTCTATAAACTCCAGCCGCTGCTGACGATCCTCCTTTGTCTCCACGCAGTAGAGTCTGAGGAAACAGGAAGCCACACAGTCACGACCCCGTGACCTCCAGTAAGACACAGAAACCATCAGAAGCTTTAGGCGTCCTGCACTGAGGGCATGACCCAACAGAACCACCATGTTGCTCCGGATGTGTTCAAACCTGCTGCTTCTCTGAGCTGCTTTAAAATGAACACAGACCTGATATTAAAGACAGGAAGTTAACCGTTTGGTTCTTCTAAAGGAGGCGGAACCAAACAGCAGAAGATCATCAGTCAGGAACAGTAGGGCCTCCACTCACCTCTGTTCCTGGGCAGCTGTGTGAACCAGGTCCATGATGCGCCGCAGAGCTTCAGAGATCTGCTTAGCTCGGACTGTGTGCTGCTCGAACTTGGTCTTCACCGCAGACTGGGAGATGCATTCCTGGAGACACCAGACTGATGAGCACATGGCCAAGGAAATCCACAGGAATCAAGCATTAGCAGCTAGCTAAAGCAGAGCGGAACATTAAGCGTTAGCAGCTAGCTAAAGCAGAGTGGAAACATCAAGCGTTAGCAGCTAGCTAAAGCAGAGTGGAACATCAAGCGTTAGCAGCTAGCTAATGCAGAGGGGAACACCAAGCGTTAGCAGCTACCTAAAGCAGAGGGGAAACATCAGGCGTTAGCAGCTAGCTAAACCAGAGTGGAAACATCAAGTGTCTGTACTTAAAAGGCAGCTCTGCTACAGACATCTATATGCTTTAGATCTACAGCACAGATATCTGCGTGTTTCTAACCTGTCGTACAAACAGTCAGCATTTGTTGAGAGGAAAAGGTGAGAATCTCGTGTTAGTTTGTGAATTAAATCTGGGAAACAGGACGTTGGGGTCCGTCCTTCATCACGGTTTAGTTCAGCATCTTCTTCAGATTTTTATCACGATGAAAACAAGCCTGTAAGCAGATCCTCCTCTGACTGAAATGAAGCTCTACGTTAAAGGATCTTACCTCAAATCGCCTCTCGAAGTTTTGGAACTCAAACATCCTGGCTTGAAATCCTTCAGCTAGAGCTCCACCTGCAGAGAACAGGCCTGAGTTCTGGACTCTCTGGGTTGGATCAGATCAACGTTCAGGTTGGCTCCACCCACCTGATTCCGGCATCCCCTGGGCCTTCTGCACGCGAGCCTGCAGCACTTCTTTGGCCGACACAAAGAAGATGCGGTCACTGGCCTGAGCTCTGTCCACCACCCCCAGCTCCTCCACCAGAAAGTTGGAGCAGCGGTCCATGTGCTGCCGGCGGACCTGTTCCCAGATCAACAGCAGCCGTAAGGAAACAGCAGAGGTGGAGAACTGAGCGTCTAAGGGACCAGAGTCCCGTATGGCTCCTTGGAAGCCTTGAAGTGCTGAAGCAGAACCTTCACTAACCTCCTCCATATACTCCGGCTCTGAGGCAGATGCATCCCAGCGGTTGTTGAGGATGAAAATATTGGGACTGGAGAGACGCTCGTTGACTTTATGGAAGAAGGACTTCTCCTGCAGACGTGACGGTTAGATCAGCGTTAGCTTCTTTAAACGTTTGAGTCAAGCTCAGATGTTTGGCATCTCACCGTTTGCATGAGCGTGGATTCAGAGTTTGCTACCAGGACAAACACGTCTGCGTCCAGACAGAACTTATCGATCCAGCTGTCCAGTTCCGTGGTGACATCTATGCCAGGGCTGCAGAAAGCAAAGGTTATCACACAGAACAACGTTAATCTGTCCTCCAGAAGCTAAAGCGTTCTAACCTGTCCAACAGCACCAAATCATCTCTGAGCAGAGCGCACTTGGCTTTAGGCCACATGACGCAGACCAGGCTGCCGGCGTCCAGGTCCACATCCTGGTGCAGAGCGTGAGCCAGCTGGTTCACCGTCTAATCACAGACATCTCCAGATCAGACTCCACCCACTGACCGACCACAAACACACCGCCGACCCGCCGGGTCGCCCGGTCACCAACCGTTATGCTTTTCCTGTCCTCGGAGCCTTCGGTGAGGAGGAAGCCCTCGCTGCCGTCGGTGCCCTCCACCCTCAGGAAGCAGTTGGTGGTGTGTCCGATGCCAGAGGGCAGGACTTTATCGCACAGCATGGCGTTGATCACAGAACTCTTCCCGTTACTGGTTCTGTGGAGGAGCCCAGACACAGTTAGCAAGGAAAGCATGCTAGCAATACCGCCCACCTTGCTATCCCGAGCTAAAATGCTAATGTTAGCATGCGGGGTATCATCCTGCAGACACGTTAGATGTTGCATCATTTCCAACTACAGAAATGAACAACAGGTCCGAACCCGACGCTGACAGCAGAGCTGAGCAGTTTGTAGAAACTGATAAAAGCGTCAATATTTGTTCAACTGGTCACATGTTTACTGCATTTACACTATAAAATATATTTGATGAAAGCATCTTATATCTTTAGAAAAAAACAAACATGTAAAGCAGTCAGGTCTCCTTTAAATGTCTGTTATCAGCCATCGAAGCATCAAGTAAAAAACCACCCAGTTACCTTCCAAAGAAGACCACCTTCATGTGCCTCCGGGCCAGAACCTCTCCTATTCCGGCCACCTTGGACAGGTAGCTGCAGACCTCCTGGACCTGCTCCTCGGTAGCCACCGGGTCCAGCTCATCATTTCTGTAGGTACCTAAACATTGATGGAAACATGACTCAGAGGGAGGAGCTCAAAACTCTAAAAATATCCGAAAAAATATAAACTGAAATGATTCTTACAATTAAAAGAAACATTTACTAAATGACCGATTCTAATATTTTTAATGATCTTTGGGTTAAAGTTTCTGGTTAAAATGTGTTTTTTTTCCTTTACATTCAACTATTTTTTTCCCAGATTCTAATTTTGACTCTGATTGGATGAGGAGGGATGGAGGACACGTCAGGACCAGGATGTATTTAAAGGAATAGTACACCCAAAACATGATTAGCCTTCATTTTCTACTCACCCCCATGCTGAACAACACTCTGGAGT
>NW_015151275.1:270005-275158 GCF_000732505.1 Cyprinodon variegatus | reverse complement strand
ACTCCAGAGTGTTGTTCAGCATGGGGGTGAGTAGAAAATGAAGGCTAATCATGTTTTGGGTGTAATATTCCTTTAAAGAACCAGACATCCAACCATCTGAGCTGATGTGGTACTTGATGGGAACCAGCAGGAGACAGAAGGAGGGAAGGAGACTGTTAGGTTTATTCAATGATGATTATAAAGTAAATGTGTGTGCATATAAAACATTGAGGAAATGAGATGCTTCACTCTGTCTTGTGATTCAATGAGTGGAGCACTCTGTCTTATGACCTGATCAATTGTCTTGTCAGAAGAATGCTCTGTTTTGTAACCCACCCCATGTGTTATGATCTGTTAATAAAAAGGCTCTGCAGAGGAGGTCTGTCAGAGAGGGTTAGTGAGTTGGGCGTAGCTCTCCCTCCTTCTGCAGGAGCTGTTGAAAATCCCTTTCTGTGTGGACTCAGTCCCTCTTTTATGAACCTACATTTTTTTAACCTAACAGAGACGCACAGGAAGAGGAAGATAAAGAGGAAACCTGCAAACACTCAGTGGAATATTAGAAAACACTTATCCAGTCAGTTTAAGCTAAATGATGCCCAATGATGCAGCAGCTAAACCAAGGAGGAGGAGGAGCATTGAGAACACTGACGTCGTGTCCTCAGTATCTTCCCCTTTTTTTATTATTATATCTTTTTAATCCAGAGAAATTTCAAACTATAGGATGAAAATTGTTCTGACTTTTATTGGTGTAAAGATCAGAATGCATTCTCATTTGTTTGAAAAAATATATATATAATAAAGTCTACAATCACCTTATAACTTCCTGTTATTTTAAAAGCATTCTATCATATTACTTGGCCAAAGTCAGCCGCCCACGCTCTGAACGCCATGAGATAGAAGAGGCTAACATCTGTTAGTGGTGGAATCTGGAAATGGAGGCAAGATGAAGAAATCTACGCTGAAACAAACTAAACTCAGCTTTGGAAAGCCAACGGGTCAGGTGGAAAAAAAGAAAGAGATGCAGGTGAGTTCATTTCACCAGTAAATATAGGAGGAGGAGCAGGAGCAGCAGGAGGAGGAGCAGGAGCACGGCTAGGAATAGGAAGCTCATCGCAAGCATTTCAACTGGCACTAGGATTTCGTTTTAGTCGGAGCCTACTTAAAAATATTGATGCACACAGCGCAAAATAATAGAATGAAATAATACTACATTTTTCTTCAGGTAGCCTAGTTGTGTTACTCATGATGCATTATGAAGAATACAGATTTCTGCTATTTCTAGTTTATTTATTTAAGAGACAATCAAACGGGTCTGATTACCGTTGGGTTGATCAAGTGGACAGCAGAAGAAGAAACTGTTGCTGCACACGAGCATACCTGGCTATAACAATCAAAATGCACGACTGATAATGTGTACACATTTCCACCTTCCATTAGATGTGCTGCAGCGCCCTCTTGTGATATATTATTGCAATTCATTTGATTCATTTAGTGGGCCACTGATGATGGCGACAATAATAAGAGTAGTAATAATAATTCAAATAATAACAGTAACAATGATGTTAATGGTGATATTGCTGCGGTTGATGATGCTGATGACCTCGGTGTTTCAAAAATCCTGGTTACGGCCCTGCCTGTGAGCGGTGCTCCTAAAACCTTCAGCTTTTGGGATTATTTCTATTATTCATGTTTGCAGCTGTTAAACCTGATTATTAGAAGTTCTTCTAACACTTTCTCACCCGCCGCCCCCCACTCGGCCGCCTCCCCGCCCTCACCCGCTGCCCTTCCTAGGACCCCTGATCTCCTGCTTTACATTCTGATGGTTTGTTTTACAGTTTAAAGACTTTTTAATATTTTTACTGTTTTCTTTATTGACTTCAGGATTCCTCTGCCTTAACCTTCTACACTTTCAGAGGGTTTTTAAAGTGATGGAGACCAAACTCACCTTCTAGAAAGGAGGCACTCTCCTTGATGTAGGTGCCGAGCTGTTCGAATATCCCGTTGATCTTCTTCTTTGCGGTGACAAAGTGCTTCAGTGGCGACACATTGATTTCAGCCATTACTCGCTTCTTCTTCTTGCATGGAAATGGTAAAGGGGCGGCAGATACAGACATGGCACTGCAGAGACAGCAGAGTAAAGGTTGGATTGGTAGAGGAACCACCCTGATGCAGCTAATGATCGCTCTGCTAACCGCAGCCAGGTTTCTGTCAGCTATAAAGGTTGGATAATTATTCATCCATCATCAGCACAAAAATAAATCACTTCTGAACACAATAAAAAAAATTGTTTTGGTAGAATCAATAAAAAAAGGACAGAAAAAGTTTAGACCAGATAAAGCAGAAAGTCAGAAACGCCTGTAAAGGACAGAGCTGAGGAATTCAACCAGTAAAAGATTCCCCTGGAAACAAGGAAAGGTGTTGCACAGGTCCTCTAGAGGCAGATCGTTTCTAATTAACTGACTTTACAAACTCAGGGACACAGTTTGAACAGAGTCCTCATTACCAGCCAACTTTAACTGTTAAAAACATTTTAAACATTTCTCAGGTTCCAGTTAGAAATGATCTCCATTTCAGGATGAAGCTAACAAGATAAAGATTTATTGTTTTACCTTCGCCTCAGAGGTAATGTTTTTAAGGAGAGTTTGTCTGTCTGTGTTAACAATAAATGAAATTTGCATCAGAGGAGGGCCTCCTGCTGAGGAACAATCCATTAAATGTTGATGATGATCCAGATTATAATCTGAATGCAGGACTTTTATAAAGGATTATCTGACATTATTTGGCAGAACAAGCAGTTCCTTCCTAAACCAGCAGATGGCAGCAGAGAATACTGACAGCTTCAGCATCAGACTCAAAGTCCAACAGGAGTTACACCTCTACCTGCTGATAAGAGGAGAAGGGAGGAGGAGAAGGAAGGAGGAGAATGAAGGAGAAGGAGGAGAATGAAGGAAGAGAATGAAGGAGATGAATGAAGGAGGAGAATGAAAGAGGAGGAGGAGAATGAAGGAGATTGAAGGAGGAGAGAGCAGAACAAACACCAGAGGCTGCAGAAACACGCTGCACCTTATTCAGAAAGTTAGGAAATGAGGAATGATGCATTTAAAGTTGCTAAAGATCCAGATCAGATAGATCAGCATAGATCCAGATCATATTGATCAACATAGGTGGATTAGCATAGATCCAGATCAGATGGATCAACATAGATCCGGATCAGATGGATCAGCATAGATCCAGATTAGACGGATCAGCATAGATCCAGATCAGATTGATCAACATAGGTGGATTAGCATAGATCCACATCAGATGGATAAGACTAGATACACATCACATGAATCAACATAGATCCAGATCAGATGGAACAGGCTGGTTTTCTGATCTAACAGGCTGGTTTTCTGATCTAACAGGCTGGTTGTGAACAGGCTGGTTTTCTGATCTAACAGGCTGGTTTTCTGATCTAACAGGCTGGTTGTGAACAGGCTGGTTTTCTGTCAGCCTGTGTAGAGCTGAATATTCCAGATCAAACCTGTCCTACCTGGGGTNACGCTGCACCTTATTCAGAAAGTTAGGAAATGAGGAATGATGCATTTAAAGTTGCTAAAGATCCAGATCAGATAGATCAGCATAGATCCAGATCATATTGATCAACATAGGTGGATTAGCATAGATCCAGATCAGATGGATCAACATAGATCCGGATCAGATGGATCAGCATAGATCCAGATTAGACGGATCAGCATAGATCCAGATCAGATTGATCAACATAGGTGGATTAGCATAGATCCACATCAGATGGATAAGACTAGATACACATCACATGAATCAACATAGATCCAGATCAGATGGAACAGGCTGGTTTTCTGATCTAACAGGCTGGTTTTCTGATCTAACAGGCTGGTTGTGAACAGGCTGGTTTTCTGATCTAACAGGCTGGTTTTCTGATCTAACAGGCTGGTTGTGAACAGGCTGGTTTTCTGTCAGCCTGTGTAGAGCTGAATATTCCAGATCAAACCTGTCCTACCTGGGGTCGCGCTCTGTGGTCATCAGCGGTCTCCCTGCATCCTGCCTCCGGCCTGAACTCTAAGCAGGGCCGCCAAGGTTAGTGGGGGGCCGTCCGGAGCCTCCGGCAGCGGGACCACTGAGGGGTCACTGGGGGGTCAAAGGTTACCAGGGTCAGCCTGTCAGGGATGCTGGAAGCGGGAAGCAGCAGCTCCTCTCCGGCGAACAGAATATTCCAGCTTCTCTTCCAAGGAGAAGGATCAGGAGAGGCTGGCGGAGCTCAGCCGGAAGCGGAAGTGACGTCTTCTTCTGCTCCTCGTTCTATTTGAGCCGAAGAAGAAGAGGCGCTACCGCCACCATCTGGTGAGGAGTATTAGTTCAATGGCTGCCATCAGTTTTGTTATTAGTATGTGTTGCCTAGCAACGCATACATTACGCCACAGGTTCCTTTACTGCTAACCTCACTGCAGCCGAAATTAGCTGATTGTTTTCCTCACCTAGCGTCACTTTTTATACATTTAACAGGATTCTGTGAACTTTATGAGTCAAGGAGCTCTTTTCCCACCGAAGCTTCAAAATCAGTTTGATCAAAATCCAAAATAAAAATATTGAGATCGAGGAAATTAAAAACTAGGATTTTCTATTTTAGAAGAAAAAACTGTACCATTCAATTTTGCAAAGAAAAATGTTTTTCAGGATGAGTCAAGCTGAGCGGGAGGCCATAATGATGACAGCTGATCACCTAAAAACATAGAGAACGTAGTCAAAGCTGGAAATTACTTTTTAAAGTTGTGATGTTTTCTCTGCAGATGTAGGATTGCTTTTCTCACTGACGAAAAAGTTAAGATGATTTCTTATTGTAGAGAAAAGACCAAAGATCTCCATCTGGCTCTGGAGCTGCAGACCTAAACTATGTGATCAATATCTGCCCCATGCCACCAGGAAGGAGGAAATTGTGAAATCTGTGGTTCAGACAATTGGAAGGTCAAAGCTTGTTCTTCAGCACTTCCTGACAGCTTTCACTGGATTGTTTTTTGTTGTACTTTATTTTTTATTTTTAACAACACATGTATGCTGATGAAGATTCTCAGTCATCCAGGTCATAGTCATTCCGTAAAAGTTTAAAAACAAGCCCCCGGTCTTGGTTTCCAAGGTTTGAAGACGTTTCGCTGCGAAAC
>NW_015151275.1:265441-269196 GCF_000732505.1 Cyprinodon variegatus | reverse complement strand
TCAGACAAAGGAGACTAGAAACACAAATTTCTCTTTTTTTTTGCTTTAGCTCTTTTATGGATAAATATCCCTGAAATGAGAAGAAGAGCAGATGTATTATGAAATTTAGGCAGGATCGCAATGAGTCGGTAATAAAGACGACACACAGATACACACACACTGTTTCTGCTAGAGTAAAATGTGTCGTTTTATTCCACCACAGAGGACAGCAAAGCAAGCAGATCAATTAAGGCACGGTGCTGAATACAAATTATAATGTCCATCTTAACGTGACGCAAAGGATCGGAGAGCCAGTCGACCCCAGCAAGGCAGCAACCCGCGCAGCTAGGCGTTCGTACGCAACCCTAGCAGACTTTGCCAGTGCCAACCGCCACCCGTCCTTTATGCCAAACTTCAAAGGAAAATCTTTCACCCAATCAGGGCGATTGCTCCCTCTGGAGCGCATGATTACAGAAACCAAAATATGTTTCCGGCGTCCCCTGAACCCACCCAGAGCTCGTGGACAACGAAACCAAAAACAAATTACATCAAGGTCAGAGCATGGGACCGAGAGCTCGTGATTACAAAAACAAATGATATCATGCTCTCAGGGAAACAGAAACTTAGATAATAAAAGTGCTTCATTTGTGAAAGCTTGTATAATAAAAGTGACTAAACTTGTATGATTGTCAAAGAACATAAAATATAAAATCCATATATATATCAGCAGAACATTTATTTTTTACATGATCAGCAGATTGTTTCAGATAAATACTTTACTCAATCTTAGTGAATTTAAAGTGACTTTGTAATAATGAAATAATATTTTTTTTCACTTTCATTTTTTTAAGTAAAAAAGTTGTTTTAAAAAAGGTGCTTTAGTTTAATGAAGAATTGGTTTAGCTTTCCTGAAATTCCTTCAGATTTAAAAACAAAAAACATCTCAGACTATTTATTCATTCTTTAGATACTATAATAAGACATGAAAGATTAAAAAGCTGAAAATATGAAACACTGTGCAGTAACTGGTGAAGGAGACGATCCCATTAAAGGCACTGGGACCAGTGACCTTCAGAAGGACCTCCACTGGGTAATGGTCGCTCACATCCAGCGCCTGAATAAAGAACAGAACGATTTAATTTGATGAACAGAGTCTTTTTCTGAGTTCAAATGATACGCTGCAGATAGATCCAGAACAGATAGACCCGGACGGCTCACCTGTTCCTCTGTCAGGCTGTACTCCTGTTGGAAGTTAAAGGGTTTGGCTGAAGAAGGAACAACCGCTTTGTTAAACGTTTCTCCGTGAACAACGATCCTGTTGGAAAATCAGAACATTTATGATCATTAAGGATGAAATATTGATAATTAGGGGAGAACTTGAACTGAAAGCCATTTTCTGCAATGATTGAGCCCAAAAGAAACATTTAAGGAGAATTAATCTAGTTTTTTCTAACCAGAGCTCCTCCTGGAGCAGGTTTAGCTTCCCATGCTTCAGATTCTGAATGCTACTGTTAACCGTCAGCTGTCCCCTCATTCATTAAATGGAAAAATAACCACTAACTGCAGCGCTTCATATACACATCATACTGTTTAAATGAAGCAACACATTCTGCTCATCAGTAGTGATGACAGATTGACCGAATCAGCAGAAACCGTAAGATTTTATTTCTTATTTATGTTTTGCTTTGGTTATGTGAACAGATCAAACCTCCAGATGTTTGAATCAAACTGTCTTTCTTTGCTTTTTGGTCCAACTCTGATTTTTTTATTGACCAATCCTTTAAAACATGCAGTCAGATGATTGAGTTTCAGCTTCTAGGATGTTTGATCGGATGCATCGGCGTAATGAAATAACGAGAAGGCCTGATCTTATTTCCTATTTCACTGTAAATGAGGTGAATTTTATTTCAAACAGACGCATGGCAAACAACCCATAGCGAATCTTCTGTAATGCCCCTGGTTTATCTAGGCCATACAGCTCTATGTTAGCAGCTGACCTGTCATAGGAGCAGGATGTGCTCAGGCGAACGGTGGTGTCACTGTGGTCTGCTATCAGCCAATGGAGGCTGCTGTCCGTCAGCAGGCGGACATGTTTCCTGTTCTTCTTGGGGAGGTAATCGCAGTCGGCATTGAAGTCTCCCAGCAGCATCACGTTCTGATCACACAAACCCCACATTTTATAAAGATCACACAATCCCAATTAGCATTAAAGCTAAACTTCACTCTTTACCTCGATTTTCCAGATCTTTCTTACTTTCTGCAGAACATCATAGAGAGCATCCAGCTCCTTGGTGGCGTTAGACGGAGTGGTGTGTTGAGGGATGAGGGCAAACTCCTTTATATCTGCGATGGAATGAGGAAGAATTCAGAGGAAGAAAAAGGAGGATTTTAATTTGAAGTAATAATTGTTTAGGAAACTCACATGTCTTTGGGGCTCTGAAGCGAACAACAAAAGGTTCTCTGGAGAAGGCGTCTTCATCTCCTGGTAGATCATCTGGGTACTGATACTGATCTCTGACCGTCGCAGTGTTGCTCCTGCACGCATTGGATGAGGAGGAAGAAGGTTTGTAACCACTTTAAATGCTTCGGTGGCTTAATTACGCAGCAGAACGGACCTGTAGATGAACACGTACTGCTCCTGGTAGGACTCTGACCTGCCCAGCCTCTCACTGGCCAACAATGTATACTGGTTCTTGGTGTCAAACCTGAATCACCAGCAGATAAGGGGTTAATAAATCATTAATGTCTGATTGATTAAAGGCTGCACTGCTAGTAAAATTAGACATGATGAGATGTTGCATAATAAGCACACTGAAATTCTAGTCTGCACAATATTTGAACATTTTCCCACCATCGCATTCCTCACCCCGGTGATCAGATTCACCAGATTAACACAGAAACTGACACGGTGTGAGGCAACCACACCAAGATGTAAACATTTAAATTCGAGGCTCTGTTGAAATGAGAGCACCAGGAGGGATGAGGGATTCCCTGGCCCATGATGATGGCTGACCTATGAGCGGATCAGACTCCAGGGAGCGTGTCGCTGTATCTATGTGCTAAACGAGGACCAGCATCAGAGAGAATCATCCACTGTCAGGGACAAAAGGAGGTCAGGGGGGAACAGCCTGATTTTAACGGGAGCTGCTGACAGCAAACAAACAACCATCCACCATTTTAGAAGAAACAGGAACAAGTCAAACAGCATTATGGTGAAGAAAGAAGAGGTGGAGGAGTTTAAACAAACTGGACTGGAGACACAATGAAGGGACAGAGCAGACTGGACTTCTAGAGGAAGCTTAGGTCCTTAAGATGCTACAGATCTTCTATCAGTCTGCTGTGGAGAGTCTGTTCTCTTCCTCCATCATCATCATCATCATCATCAGAAGCTCAACCAACTAATAAAGGCAGGTTCTGTTCTAGGAACTCCTCTAGAACCTCTGGTGATGAAGAAGATGATGGACAACAGTGAGCATCATCTTCATCAGACTGTTAGACACCAACAGAGTGTTCAGTCAGAAGGTGATCCAGATCCAGATCCAGCTGTCAGTGTGTACAGCCACTGGCTGAATAGGATTCAGGTTGTTCCTCATTTAAATGGGAGCCTTATAAAATACGGAGAAGGAACAATTTGTTCCTAGCCTTGTAATCTAGTCCCACCCCCCAGCGGCCAAAATCATTATTGCCTGAGAGTGAAATTACACATTTAATCTCACATTTAGTCTGGTTTATCAGGCTAATTAAAGGAATAGTACACCCAAAACATGATTAGCCTT
>NW_015151275.1:258339-264669 GCF_000732505.1 Cyprinodon variegatus | reverse complement strand
AAGGCTAATCATGTTTTGGGTGTACTATTCCTTTAATTCCACTTTGGGATTAACAAACTACTTTAGAATTTGAGTTTTATTAACAAACGTCTTCAGAATTTGAGTTTTGCATGTTGGGGGATCAACGTGAAGCGATATACTGGGATTAAACTACCTGCCATCATGAGATGCATTCAGTCTAACATCATTGAAAATGTGCTGAAGAGCTTGAAACCAGATGATGCTTCACCTTTTTATAGCCTGAAGCAGCTTTGGTAGAGCCGTCCCTTTACTGTCTCTGACCTCCTGCAGCAAACACACGTCACAGCGGCTAATAATCTGAAACAGAAAGCAAACAGCAGAGGCATTGCTTGGTGGCGGAACTCACTCGCAGTTTCACCTCATGAGGCAGAAAATAAACTCATAATCAAGGTCAGAAAAGTCCCGGCTGGAATTCAGAAAACATCTCCAGGTCTCACCTTTTCTGTAGATGTTCAGCGTGTTTAGAGGATGAATGATGGTGAATGTGAAAACGGTCACCAGGATAACCACTAGCTGTCAGGAATTAATCTGCTGCCATGTTTTATTCTAACCTGTCTGAACGCCGATCCAGACGTCAATCAACCCTCTAAGATTTGTTGGTTTCTCTGTTCTTGTCTGGTTGCCCCTACCTTCATTTCATTTCAAACTAACATGGTTTTCATCACCAGAGCATAGACCTCGTCCGACTTCACCAAACCAGATTCATCTTCCTGCTCAGGACAACATCTGAGTTGAGCGTTTCTGCGTGTTGAGTGGACTAGGCGTCCATGAAAGACCTGGAAAATATTCTTCAGCATCATTGCATTTATTCTGCAAAATACCAAAGCAGTGTGATCAAATCCTCACCTTGGCTAGAATAGTCATAACAGCTTCCTTATTGGCTTTGGAGTTCCCAAAATTATGAAGATTGAAGGCACAGATCCGGAAGTTTTCCCCATGAACATCAGCCACACCCAGGAGGAAGGAGAGCAGGAGGAGCAGCAGGGACGCCATCGCAAAGGGCTGTTCGACAGGAAGTCAGCATGTGTTTGGGTTAAACATCCATCATCTTTTTACAGATCATCTTTACTTTCAGTGTATAATAAAGAAAAGGAAATCAAATAAAAATGTCTGTTCATGTGCAGCTGTTGAAAAGCGGCTTCAGCTTATCCCCACATCAGGCTCATATATCTGGGAGTTTTTTTTAAAGAGATGGATGCAGGTGTTTCCTCCCATCATCACAGGTCTAACACACACTCACCTAAATGCTCCCCCTGCTGGACATGCTATCTCACTACACCTGCGCATGCATCAAGTTCTCAACATTCTCTCTCATGTTTCAAAACAAAAAAACATTTTCTGAGCCAAAAAAACAAACAAACTATTCATAAATTAGACATTGAAATAAAAAATATTAAAAAGAAAACTTTTCAAAGGTAACTTTGCTCTTTTCTCATATTTTGGCTTTTTTAGATCTTGTTTCCTCATTTTATTTTTGCAGATTTTATTATTTCTATTTCATAACTGAGTTTTAAGAATTGCCTTCTTTTCAAATAGCCTTTTAAGATTTCACATCAGCCCAATCCCAAAAAGTTCATTATGGTGTAAGTAGTCGCACACTTGTTTCACAACTACTTTCTACAGATCAGAAAGGAAGATTGGATATAGGTCTATAATTGACCAAGTCATCTGGGTCAAGAGACGGCTTCTTAAAGGTATAGTGGAGGATTTTTGAGAACTTTTGAAAAGACCCGCCCTCTCCACTTTAGAAAAACTTATGCACAAGCACAACCCTGTACCCACTCCCAAGAGGGAATGCCTTTTAAACGCGTACAAGAGCGTGCACGTGCCAATTTCCTCATGCACGCTCTGTTTAGAAATTGCTGTTTACATCGTTCATATAAGCTCACTTTCCTAAAGATGATTTTTCCAGCGGTAAGAGAAAATGGGCACGAGCGCGTACAGCCTTACATAAACATATCACATGAATGCCTGACAGTTAGGAGAACCACTGATTTAGATGATCCACCCTGAAATGAAACATCCTACATTATAGCTTTAATTAAAGGTTTAATTCCAGCAATCTTAAAAGCCTTAGGTACATATCCCTGTAACAGAGATAGATTAATCACATCTAAAATGGAGGAGGAGATCAAAGGGAATACCTCCTTAAATAACCTGGTTGGAACTGGAACTAACATACAAGTTGAAGACAATAGTTTTGCTAACTGAAAGTTCAACTGAATCAAAGCAGTCTAAACCCGGTTTAGATTCCATGACTAACTCAGATGCTGCCCCACCATCCAGAGACAAACCAATCATGGATAGAGGAGTGCTTATGATCTTATTTTTAATAAGATCAATCTTATTTTTAATAAGATCAATCTTATTTATAAAGAATCCCATAAACTCATTGCTGCAGGTGGAATGGACGGTTCAACAGAGCTATGGCTCTGGGTGAGTTTGGCAACTGTATTAAAAACATATCTAGGATTATTTTTGTTCTCCTCTATTAATGAGGAGAAATATGCTGCTCTTGCTTTACAAAGGGTCCTCTTATACAGCAGTAAACTATTTTTCCAGACTAGGAAGGACTCCCGCAGGCCTGTGGAGCGATATTTTCTCTCCAGTTTCCTAGCATTTTGCTTTAAAGTGTGCAACTCTGCGCCTGCTTTTCATTTTTAACGGTTTTCATTTCCAAAGGAGCTGCGTTGTCTAAGGCAGTACGCAGAGAACTAGCAACCCCATCAACAAAATCATCAACCAGTGAAGGGGAATAAGCTATGCTTTTGCACTCTGCAGATACTGGAGAGATTAACCTCCTGAGAAAATGTAGAAGATGTGTCCACCAGGAGACTAAAAATAGAGCTTTAAGTATTGAATAATCAGACATTCCAAGTCAGTGTTTAAAGCAAACATTAACTGTGGTTAAAGTTTAGAAATATGTCAATAACTGAGTTTTCTCAGTGACTCGGTTCTCCTACCAGAACTTCCTCATTTCCTAATGTCAAACATACATTATCAGTCTCAGTTTCTAGTCAGCATGCAGATAAATATCCTGTTTGGCTCCAGCAAAAATCAAGGAATCAAAAACTGGTTCAAACCGGAGCAGAAGAACCAGAAATCAGATTTCCTCCAAACTGAACCTGTTTGCCCAGAACCAGAATCTCAGAAATCCAACTTTTTGTGACACTTCTAAGAATTTTTCAGCTCTGCTGCTGGGAGCTTCCCAGTTTATGTATTTAATGGTATCAGAGTCAGAGGGGCTGAACAGCCTCCATGCTGCTGGTTCAGATTATTATCGGTTAAAAATCATTGTTATATCTGCTGCTTTGTGTCGAGGAATCCTCAGAATCTGAGTCAGTGAGTTTGAGAAGGAAAACTCTCCTGTTAGTGTAGCTCTGCCACAGTTAGATGCTAACCAACTGTAGAAGTTATTGTTCTAATAAACCTGTCAGGACTTGAATGAGCAAACCAGAGCTGCAGTATGTAGAAGCTCAACATGTGGATTTAATTGTTTTCCAGCAGGATGTGTGGATGGCTGTAGCTGTGCAGAAGTTAGAATGTGTCTGTCACACAGAACTAAAGCACACAGAACTAAAGAGGATTTCTTTCCTCTCATTTTTTTGTTCTTCCAGTTTTAATAAGCAACATTTTCACAGATTCATTGATTTGGTTTCAAACCTCAAATCCTCATTAAAATAAAAGTTATTTCAAAGACTCACGGCTTTCAGCAGAGGGACTTTCAGGCTGTTTCTTTCCGTCCTTCTTCTCTCTGTTTGAAACTTAAAACTGGGTGGGCCTCTGTGTTTCCTGTGGGCGGGGCCAAACCTCCTCCTAAAGGACAAACTATATTTATATCTCCTGATTAATCCTGATTATAAGAAACCTTTAAGTTAACTTGATCCTGGATCAGATCAAACCAGCAGGTACTTTTCTCTTTATTTAGTTCAATATTTAGAAACTAAAACATTCCTGCTTGATCAGACCATAAAAACAATAAATATGCAGAAAAGATGGTTAAAAGTTTTCTATATTTCTGCTTCATCATATAAACCTGCTGCTTTCTCATTTAATCATGTGATTTAACTGTCAAAGCTCTCTGAACGGTTACTGCAGCCCGGCAGGAAGAGTGAATCTGGCTGTTAATGAGATTTACACATTTTACGGCAGTTCTAATGCAAGAACAACAAAAAGAGTGTTAAAGTTTAAAGTTGGTTAAAGTTTAAGCAGCTTTTCTGGCTCCTCTGCCACCAGTTTTAATCATGGAGTCCCAGAAGCGAACAGGAAACATTTTAATGAATGAAATGAGCCAAAGAGCTGCAGGTCGCAGAGCTTCGGTCTAACGACAGGAAACGGATCCAGCTTCAGGATCTCTGAAGCTTTAAGTTTCATTCAGCTTCATTTCTGAATCAGAGTAAAACAAATAGAAATACTTCAAACAGAGCAATCAGGTGTGGTTTCAGGGGCAAATATCACAGAAATAATCAGTTTTATTTCTGCAGAACAGGTCAGAACCAGATTCACGGGGACATTGGCCCCCGTTAGCCTCCGTCTAGAAACACCCATGTTTACAGAGAGTAGGGGTCAAAGGTCAGTGCTCAGACACCTGACTCAGTTCCTGGTTCTAGTTTCTAGAATCTAGTTTGGAACAGAAAGATTCAGGCAAAATCTGAAGCAAAGTCAGGAGAAAGAAGCATCACCGGTTCTTTCTTCATGGTCTTAAGCTTTACTTTGTGCTTGAAATTATTTTATTTCCATATTGGTTGATTTGTTTTGCTGTAGCTCATACGGGCTGGACAGACTGACCGTCTGCCTTTACAAATAGTTTTTTAAATCTTATTTTCATTGCAGTGAGTTTAATCAAATTGTGAACTTTCTATACATTAAATGTTTAGATTTTCTCCATAAACAGGCTAAAGTCCAGGAGTCTAAATCACCCAAACTGATGTCATGACAGCTTTTTCCACATGATGGCGCTGTACAGCAAATGGAGCATTGCACAGGGTGTCTTCCTGAGTTTTTCCTCTCCACTGTCACTACAAGCATGCTTAGTGAGGGATTGCTGAAGACTCATTGAGTCTCTGATCTGGTTAATCTGTATCTATAGAGACCATAGATAACATGTTAATTGGAGCTATAGGAATTAACTGAATAGAACTTTTAGTCATATCAATCATCTGATTGCGTCCTTAAAGGCCACGCCCCTTTCCCTGATGTCAGAGGCTGAACTGTTTGATGGGTTTAAAATGGAAGAAGTCAACATTTCCTCCTGTTTCAATCCTCCAGCCAACAGATTAGATGTTTTTATGCAACAAGTAGAAATAAAAGCAAAGCAGGTCTTTTTCTGAACCAAATCTGTTTATTGTCTGTCTGCGGTCAGAGCGTGCAGAGGTTAGTTGGCGTGCAGAGCCTTCCAGCGGGACAGGGGGCCTCTGCTGGGGATGTATTTCACCCCACAGCCATCAGGGATCAGACGCTTCTCCGCCATCATGTCATCGAAGTCACAGGCGTTGAACTTCGTGAAGCCGTACTTCTTGGAAATGTGGATCTGCAGATCAGAGTGATGACATCACTACAGGCTCACAGCAAACATCAGCAGTAAAGAGGAAAATGGCGGGTTTGTCTCAGCGGTCCCTTAAAGCCCTCAGCACCTCCCAGCTGAGGACTTACACAACCACAGAATCACTGTCTGCAGCTTTTGCACACCGGAGCCGCACTGCAGCAGAACCGGTCGGCTTAATAAGCTGCAGAGCAGAACCGGCAGGTTCTGCAACCAGATGACATCCCTTTAGGTGGGACTTTACCTTCTGGCGTCCGGGGAACTTGAACTTGGCTCTGCGCAGAGCCTCCACCACGTGCTCCTTGTTCTGAGCCTTGGTACGCACAGACATGATCACCTGGCCGATGTGGACTCTGGCTACGGTACCCTGGGGTTTACCGAAGGCGCCACGCATCCCCGTCTGGAGCCTGAAGAGATTCAGACGGGAAAAAATTACCAAAAACACTCAAAGAATCCAAACAGCGGCGCCGCTTTGATGGCTAACCTATCAGCTCCGGCGCAGGACAACATCTTGTTGATTCGGATGACGTGGAAGGGATGCAGCCGCATGCGGATGTGGAAGCCATCTTTACCACAGGTTTTCACCATGTACTTGTTAGCACAGATCCGGGCGGCCTCCAGAGCTATGGAGAACAGAGCAGAAGGTCAGAGGAGAGAACAGAGCAGAAGGTCAGAGGAGAGAACAGAGCAGAAGGTCAGAGGAGAGAACAGAGCAGAAGGTCAGAGGAGAGAACAGAGCAGAAGGTCAGAGGAGAGAACAGAGCAGA
>NW_015151275.1:253190-258151 GCF_000732505.1 Cyprinodon variegatus | reverse complement strand
AAGGTCAGAGGAGAGAACAGAGCAGAAGGTCAGAGGAGAGAACAGAGCAGCGGCCCACTTGTGGCAGCAGACCCACATTACACACATTAGCGCCACCTCAAGTATTGGAAATGTTCATCTGTAGTTTAAATGTAAATCCTTTTATCTGCCTACATCCCCCAGAATGCTGTGTGGTTTGGGACTACAGCTCAGTGAGATCACACTGCTTCCATCCAATATATTTTCCACTCATATTTTTGGTTTTATTTCTCTTCTCTTCAGTGTTTAATCAGACGTTTTCCTCTAAAGGTTTTTCTCTCCAAGCACCTGGAATGAACGGATGAATAATCAACATGCAACCACTTGGTTGAGAGGCGCCTGCAACAGGCGGGGGAGGGGCCCCTGAGGACCAGGACGGTTCTTACCTTCAGAGGAGAGCTGCTCGTACTCATCAGAGACCATGTGGGCACACAGAGGGAACTCATCCACTTTGGCTTTCTTCCTTCCCAGGTCAAAAATCCTGATCTTAGGATCTGAAATAAGAGGAAAAACGTTAGAAGACTGGATCCGAGGAGAATGGAGGATTTCATCCACAGGAATCGGTTTGTCTCAGCGGTCCCTTAAAGCCCTCAGCACCTCGCAGCTGAGGACTTACACAACCACAGAATCACTGTCTGCAGCCTTTGCACACCGGAGCCGCACTGCAGCAGAACCGGTCGGCTTAATAAGCTGCAGAACCAGCGGCTGGACGCCACCGGTGACGGTCCTTTGGTTGGTTTGCTCCAAATAAAGTCCAGATTTAATAAGAACTGGATCAATTAATTCACCAGGAACCGAATTCATCCATTCCTTCCTATATCGTGTATAAAGAACCTCATAGGAGCCTTTAAAACACAACTACACCTTTAATTTGGCCTGAAAACACCAGGAAACAATAAAAGCATTTTAAAGCAGTTGATCTAAATAAAGCAGATGTGATCGACATTTTCTCACATTGGAGAATTTCTTGCACGACTGGAGAATCGCTCAGAAAAGGGCAAAAAAACAACAGTTTACTCCCGGCTTAACTTTAGTAAAGAGACTCCTTCAGTTGAGCGACCCGATTAGCGCAGGAATTATACAAACATTGAAAATATACATTTTGCATTTAAGCTTAGTCTTTTTCATCTGTAAATCTGCTCTACAATTCAGAACCCTTTAATTTCAGCTGGTTTAAATCTGTAACCGGTCTGCTATAAAGTATCTGATCATTAATCAATAAAATAAATCAACCAGTTATCAGGTCCTACTTTAGTGTCTCAGTTTCACCTAGGCAGGCAGGATTAAAATGCTGACAGAAACCAAGCGGTAAAATAAAACGGGCTTTTTTTTGTTCAAGGGAGCATCGGCGTTTGGGACAAAGGATATTTTTAGGGAACCTGGAGTCAGGGGATCCCTGCAGCGCCTCCCAGACCTCAGGAACTTTAAGAACTTGGTTAAAAACAAAGATGAGGTAGACCCGAGCCAAGCAGCGGGTCTCTGTAATAACTGAAGGACAGACGAAGCATTAGCGGTTCTCACCAGGAACTCCTCTGCAGAAGCGAGACTTGGGGTAAGGCTTGTTCTTGCAGTAGCGGTAGCTGAAAGACAGAAGACATGGTTCAGTGGCTTCCCTAAACCTCTGCTGACATGAGCATTAAAGTCTTTACATCTGTTTGATATCCTCAGAAATATCCCTGACTTTCCCCTGGAGAAAGATCCCTGAGGGAAAACAGCTGTTAGCATCCCGTTACCTAAAGAACCCTTTGGTGAAACATGGTGGTGGTGGCCAAGCAGGACAGTCTGTGATCCTGAATGGAGGACACCAACCAAAGCAGCCTGCTAAAACTGGTGTAAGGCAGTGGTTCCCATTATAATGGTGCTCAGGGACCCTGGAGGTTTTAGATACCTCTGTTTCAGCTCTTCTCAGTCAAACCAGGACTGCTGCTCTTCTACAGTTAAGCTCTACAGAAGCCTGTTAATCATATGGAACCAGCAGGCCGGTCCCTGAGGGCCGGTCTAACATTTAAATGCTGTAGAAAGGTCTAGTCAAAGCCCAGAAGTGAATCCCACTGAATAGACTTCAGACTTTAGGTTAACTGCTGTTCTTCAGGGAAAAAACAATCCAGTCTGATCTATTATGGCACTTCTTATATGATATAAAAGCTTTATTAGCTCAGATAATGTTAGCTTCACACTGACCGTCCCTTTAATGTCCAGGATGTATGCTAACATGCATGGAGGGCTGTGAATACTTCTGCAGGCTAGTTGATTCTGATAATACATGAGACCTGCTGACATATAGAGACCTGTAAACCTGCATAAGGTGGGAAATATTTACAAGTTTAGCTTCACGTGGAAATTTAATTGAAATACTTTTAACTGAAGCTTTTCATCCTGTTAATAAGCGATATAAAATTATCAAACTAATAAAGATTGAGAAGAACTTCTCGCTCCCTCAATAAGGCGACGCTAATGCTAACATCCAGTTAGCCAGCTTTAGCTTAAGCCCTCGGACTGAATTAAAGATTCAAACCGGCGGCAGCTGCTCTTAAAGCCGCCGGCGGACGGTTAGGAGGCCCGCCGGAGGGCCGGTCTCTCCGCGGTGAGGCCGGTCTCTCTCCCCCCGCCCCTGAGGCCGGTCTCTCCGCGTGCAGCAGCCTCCCAGCCAGCAGCCATTTTCCCCCTGAACTCCGCCTGATGTTAGGAAGCAGTCAGAAACTCACCAGCGAGCAGGTCGGCGGCCCATGGTGGCGATCTGTGATCAATAAAAAACAACCAGTTACTTTGATTCAATCTAAACCCACTTTTAACTAATAGAACATTAAATATGTCGGTTAAAGCGGCAGAGCCAGAGAACGTGCTGCCGCCACGGACTCACCTAATGGAGGAAAGGAAGTAGAAACTACTTCCGCTACGTCATAAGAACGGAGGGCTGATGGGTCGCATTTTATTTTCTTTATTTGGAAGATATTTTAGGGTTTTGAAGGTGTTTTTAGCATAAAACTATTTTACACAAAGATTTTATTATTTTATATAAAATGTGCTTAAATTGATTAAATAGGAAAATAAGAACTGGAAGAGCAAGTGCGCCCTCTAGTGGCAAGTTATTTCAGTAAACGTATAGGCCAAATAAAACACAAACTATTCTTAATAATATTTGCACTACTATTACTTCTAAAATGTATATATATATTTTTTTTTAATTCTTAAAATTTTGAGTTTCTAATAAAGATCTATAATGTGATTTGGTGTAAAATTGTAAATTACAAAGGCTTTGACTTGCAACAGCAGGAGAAGGTAAACAGATATAATGATGACAGTGCAGAGCTCATAGCCTTTGAGTTAATGAAAGAAATATAGAAATATAAACCCCTTATTATTTCCCAATGGATCAACTATTATGAATGACAAAGCTCATTGAATATCAAGCTTTAAAGCAGAGTATAAAGGAATTATCATACAGTGAAACAAATACTGTGAAAATATCCATAAATTTTAAAGCATATTCAGGTAAAAATGTATTATTCTAATTAAATAGAAGACAGCAGCCTATTCACAGAGCAATGTTAAAATGCAGTATGTAGGACTGCCCTGACAAACACTCATGGAGAAGCTAAAAATTGCAAATGGACTCTAAAATCTGAGATACAGCCTAACTCACTCCTTATGGGAACAAGTCAAAATTTGTAAAGACATTAAATTCATTGGGAGCCACAGAGATTATAAAGTGTAGCAGTAGCTGAGAAGAAGGATCTGAGATTGTGCTTTTTTGAGCAGCTATCAAAGCATCTACACCTTTAATTTGTCATTGAAGGAGCTCTTTGAAAGTGCTTGATGTGTGAGACAAGAGACACAGTCCATCAGTTATGCTCTGTTTATCACAGACCCTCTGTCTCCAACCAACTGTCCAGAGGAGATCCTCCTAATGAGATCATCCAACTGCTTTCTCTCAGCTGCAGATAACTCCAGCTCAGCCTAACGTTAGCAGAGAGCCAAAAGCAGAGGTTGTTCACAGGCACTAGTTCTGCTATTCTAACACAAACCTGTACCTGACAGCTTTCACAGCTGCGAGTGGGACTGCTAGTTAAGGGTTAGTGGTTAGGGCGCGGTTGGGGATTGGGCCTACATCCTTCACCTTTGACTTTAAACATCATCTGGCAGTAAAATGAAAAGCATCATCAGCTGTCAGCATGTGTGAGATGTTGTAACTGGACCATTAGAGGGCAGCATTGCCCCAGGTATGGAGTGTGCAGGTCCAGTAGAGAAGCAATGAGCTCACATCTTCAGTCCAGAAAATGAAAGGCACCCAAAATGTTTCCAGGAACATGAGGAAAAATATCCTCCTCTTCTGAACAACAGCATCATTCGTCACCTGATTCCTGAGGAACCATCTGAAGGATGCGCCTCAGCAGCTCTAGCATCACTTTCAGGGTCTTTGGATTTTGCTGGTGTTTGAGGAGTTTAAAAGCGCCGGGCCATGTAGGGCAACCTGTGAGAGCCTCAAACACAAAGCCGATTAGTCACACAGGAAGGCCGTCTGAACTTTGGCTGGGATTCCTGTACAGCTTCATGTGAAGGTCAGCTGTCAGCTTCCTATCTTCTCCGCCTTTGCTGTTTTGACTGTTTCTCCTAAAGACGTTTCCTGTCTCAGAGCCTGAAGGCCAGCGCAGGCCGTGACTTCATGGAAAAGAACACGAACCAAAAAAGGTCAGAGGATACTCATTCTGCTGAACCATGACAGAGATGAGCTCACAGTTATAAACACAACATGGAGACAGAAGAAGGCCTCTGGTCTCTGAGACAGCACTGAGAAAACCTCCCATTCTAGTGTCTAACATAGCACTGAAGGGAAAACGTCCCATTCTAGTGTCTAACATAGCACTGAAGGGAAAACGTCCCATTCTAGTGTCTAACATAGCACTGAAGGGAAAACGTCCCATTCTAGTGTCTAACATAGCACT
>NW_015151275.1:251624-252204 GCF_000732505.1 Cyprinodon variegatus | reverse complement strand
TCTGACACAGCGCTGATGGGAAAACGTCCCATTCTATTCTCTGACACAGCGCTGATGGGAAAACGTCCCATTCTATTCTCTGACACAGCGCTGATGGGAAAACATCCCATTCTAGTCTCTAACACAGTGCTGAGGGGAAGACGTCCCATTCTAGTCCATAGCATAGTGCTGAGGGGAAAATGTCCCATTGTAGTTTATAACACAGTGCTGTGGGGAAAACATCCCATTCTACTCTATAACACAGTGCTGACGGGAAAACATCCCATTCTACTCTATAACATAGTGCTGAGGGGAAAACATCCCATTACAGTTTCTGACACAGCGCTGAGGGGAAAACGTCCCATTCTAGTGTCTAACATAGCACTGAAGAGAAAACATCCCACTCTACTCCATAACACAGCACTGAGGGGAAAACGTCCCATTCTAGTCTCTAACACAGTGCTGAGGGGAAGACGTCCCATTCTAGTCCATAGCATAGTGCTGAGGGGAAAACGTCCCATTCTAGTCTCTAACACAGTGCTGAGGGGAAGACGTCCCATTCTAGTCCATAGCATAGTGCTGAGGGGAAAACGTCCCATTC
>NW_015151275.1:246601-251150 GCF_000732505.1 Cyprinodon variegatus | reverse complement strand
ATCCATCCATCCATCCATCCATCCATCCATCCATCCATCCATCCATAATTCCTTAAAGTTTGTAATGTGATCATTGGTGGATCATTTTCCTGATCATTATTCAGCAGAGAAAAATTAATATTTAGCTTTAATCTTAGATGGAATCTTTCTGTGTCAAACGTCTGCTCAGGGATTTCTGTTCACTCAGGGGGTTTTATGCTAAATGTCATATTTAAAAAGAAAAAAAGAAAAAGTTTGTTTGGTGACTTGGTTGTTAGAGACAGAGGTTGTTAACATGACGATCACTGCAACCATCAGAAACACGTTCAGCAAACAATGGCTGCTGACTGGCCTAAAAACAGAAGCAGAAGAGCAGCAGTCAGTGGCTTTCTGTGCCAACCACACCCTCCTACAACCACAGCCGTCATCCGTCAGTGCAGAGGAGCCTGGCCTCGCATGCACTCACTTCCTGAGGGCTACAGCTCAGCTTCATGGCTTCATCGCTTTATTCAGGTTGATTTCCCTAGAAAACCAGGTGGATCCCAACAATGAGACGTTTTAATTGAATGAGTTTGTCCTGTGTGGTAACAGGATTACACATCCTCTATCATCGTCACACTCATCCATCTGCATCTGAGCAGCAGGGCGTGTGAGCTAACACCCTGTGAGGTGCTAACATAACGGAAATGTGTCGGGAGATGCATGTTCTCTCTGATATCCACTGGTCAACACCAGCTTCACAGCCTTCAAATGTATTATATTCTTGCACCTTTTTATCTTCTAAAGACAAAGTAAGGTGTTTTAAAAATGTCCTCTATGTTTTAACAAAACAGCAAAATTATCACTCAAAATCATATCATTCTAATTGAATATATAACATACAAGGAATATCTGCTGTATATTTTTATATATATATTTATATTTTATTCTGACTGAAGAAAACGAAGCAACTTTAATCTTATCATCTGTGATCAAATCCTAAGAAAACAATATTTTATGAAACATTTGGGATTTGAAGAAAAGGGAAATTTAGATGAAAATATGAGCCTTTGAATCAATTTTGAATCATGTCTGTTAAGGATTAAACCTTTGGGTTTATAGTTTACATATAAAGGGCTATGAGAACATTTCTACAGATATAAAATATATGTTTTTAAACCGGTCTAATTTACGTAGTTGTTGCTGCTTTTCTGGTAGTTTTTATGTCACATTAAACATTTCTTTCCAGTTTAGCTGTAAATTCCTTTAACCTCTAGAAGAAAGCTGCTGTTCCAACAGAAAAAAGTTTATAAAGAAATGTATCAGGGATGAATATTAATAAATAAAACACAAAATGTGTTTAGATAAAACAGAGAGGTATGCTGTCTGATTGGGAAGGATGATTCAGAGGGAAATACACAGATACACATCCTATTATTTATTTACTGCAGTCTGTAGCAACAATACAGGAAATCACCCATCAGTTAAACTAGTCATAAAGATTAATCTGGTATGAAATGTTTTCTGAAGCTATTTTTCTAACCAAGAAGAAAGACATTCGTTTTTTTTCGTGCCCATTTCATGCAGGATCGGTGTGATTAGGCTCCATTGAAAAACGTCCAATTCTCTGACAGCAAAAACAAACAATAAAACCCCCAAAACAAAACAAAACATGTTTTCCTAACTTAGACATTACTCTAAAAATAAAACAGCTGCTGTCAGCGTGCAGATTAGCTTCTAAAAGTGCCTCACATCACGGCTGGCTTATTGCAGGAAGTAGGATGCACTGCAAAAACGAACTAGAAATAAGTAAAAATTTCTTAAATTAAGTGTATTCACCCTTAATTTGAGCAGGTAAATGAGATAGTTTACCAATGGAATGAGTAATTTTACTCTTGAAATAAGATAATTAGATAATATGCACAGGAAATAAGACAATGCAATTGTGTTTTCTTATTTTAAGTGTAAATTGTCTCGTTCCATTAGCAAAAAGTATCTTTTACCTCCTCAATTCAAGAAGAAATTCACTTATTTTAAGAAAAAATGACCTATCTAGATTTAGATTTTTTGCAGTGTTATTTACTGAGCAGACGCGGCGCAGTCCAGCCAGGTGCTTCCTGGAGG
Organism: Cyprinodon variegatus; assembly: GCF_000732505.1. Classification (NCBI taxonomy): domain Eukaryota; kingdom Metazoa; phylum Chordata; class Actinopteri; order Cyprinodontiformes; family Cyprinodontidae; genus Cyprinodon; species Cyprinodon variegatus. Next base: position 249,068 of record NW_015151275.1, on the reverse strand, counting down.
CGGCGCTGATGGCCAATGGCTTTCCAGCGCAGAATAGAACTCCTCTGGAATGCTAAGATGTGCATGAATCAGGTCAATCGATAGTGGAGAGGAACAGGAGGAAACCTCCAGCAGAACCAGGCTCAGTGTGAGCGACCATCCTCTGACATGGGAGCTCGTCTGCCTGGCTGTGTGTTTCCTGTGGAGCTGGTAGACAGTTGCCTTTAGTATCTATGCTTCTTTTTCTATGTCTGCTTCTGTCTCCTTGAACCTCAGTCGGCCTCAGCAGATGGCCGCTCACACTGAGCCTGGTTCTGGTTCCTCTCCACTATTGCTGCGGCATGCTCGGTGTGAGGGATTGCTGCAGAGTCCATGACACAATCTAAGTCAATATCTACTGTCTCTGCTTTGCTCATCTAGGAGGAACAGATCCTGAAGAGTCAATGGCTGGATGCAAGCAGCTGGTTTTCCTTAGACAGGAAACTTTGAAGCTTTAATCTAACTGGATGATCTGATGTCAGTGTCTCTGTAAGGAGATGATGCGTGTTGTGAATTGGTGGCATATAGATAAACTGAATTAAACTAAATAGGTCTTAAAACATGTTTAAAACAGAACATTTCAGCGTTGCTTTGCAGTATCCTGAGCTCCTTTGTTATTTTCCACAAACCAAAGGCAAAAAGGCTAACTTTAGCAGCAGGTATTCCTAATGACTAACTATCTCCCCAGGTGGTAAGTGATTTTCTTTCCCACAGCATGATTCTGCCACTTTCATGCTTCATAGTGAATGTTAATGGCAACCCCAGCTCTACAGCTTTGTTTTCCTTTTGGGGCAAAATGTTTACTTTTATTCATATCTCTTTATTTGGATCACTTGCAGATATTTTCAACACTGTAAACTATGACTAATCACAATGCAGAACCTTCATTCCTACTATAATTAGGTTATTTTTTTCCCAATTTCCAACTATGATTTTGTTCATTGTTATTTTAAAATATATATTTTTACAAATTTTATATAAGTTCTGCATAAAAGATGATCCCCTCGAATGTTTTCTTTTAAATCCAGCTACTCTCATCCTTCCTTTTGAAGTTCTCTTTTTTCATGTTTAGTACCTGTTTATTGGCAGCCTTTTCATCGCCTCCTAACTCTGTTTAAGTTTTAAAACCAGGTGGATTTGTTCACATCTGTGGTCTGTGACAAAAACAAGGTCATATTCCTGCATTGCCTCGGATCGGATGCATCCAGCCTCTGTTACAGGCTGGTTTACAGGAGATGGACATAGCTGCCTGCCTGACTGACTTACCCAGATTGCAGGTTTTGAATCTTTGCACAAACATTCACAGTCATCCCCATATGGGTTTCAGGCCAGGCTGCTCTTGGTTGAACTGCATGACATCATATGATCTCATTACTGAAACATTTGAGTCTGACACACAGACCTGCAGAGACGAGCAGAGACAGAGCCATGCAGAGCAGCGCAGCTCTCTGATTAAATACATGAGAAAATAAAACAACACAGATCCTTTGGAATCGTTAAAGCAAACAGATGAAACCAACAAGATTTGAAAAAGAAGTTTGGATTTTTTTAATGGTTTTATTGGGTGAAAAGCTTTGTGGGACAGACAGAGCTGGTTGTCCGTAGTTCAAAGACAGAAATGGCTGATTTGCAGCACAGGCTCCACAGTTCACCTGGAAATATTGCTAAATATGCAAGAATAAAGCAAGACAGTCCTTTCCTATTGACTCTGGATGTTTTCTCCTCATGCTGTGCTGACTTGTGAGGTCGAAGCTCTGAAGCAATGAGCAGGAATGTCAACATAGCCAGGGATAAATGATAAGAGCGATGGCAAGAAGGGATGAGTCAGATTCTGCTGTTGTGTTTTTCTTTAGCTCGGTCTCCGTGGCAACTTTTCGATTTCCCTCCCCAGACAATTGTTTGGACACAGAAGACCTAAGTCAGCAAACCAATGTTACACAATCTGATGAAGCTACTAAAGAGAGAGTTTGATGCAATCATGCAGCTTCCAGGAAACGTGTTCCTTACTTGGACTAAATCCCACTACTCTTCTTCTGGATTCACATCAAACCGCGAATGTTTGGGCTTATTTCTCTCTGCCTCTGAAAGCTAAACATGGCCTCATTTCCTGTGGCAAAAATCCTGTAGTTTCTAATGTTTGTTGCTCAGGCTGAGGTAAAACCGACAGACTGATGCACATTTAGTGTTTGAACATTTGAACAGTGAGCTTTTATCTGAGCTGCATAACATAAAGACCCCAAAATGAGGGAAATATCTGCGTACGTTATAATGAAAACTGCAACCTAACGGTACCTGTCTCTCTGGGGCCGGCACAAACTTCCACGGGGCCCAAAGCAAAGTCTGGCTCAGGGGCCCTCTATATCTTCCAAACATTGATGCTGTAGGTAACAGTTGGAGGAACAGATGATTGTCACACCGACAATAAACTCCTCGCCAGAGATGGGAAGTA
>NW_015151275.1:240830-246075 GCF_000732505.1 Cyprinodon variegatus | reverse complement strand
TTTTTAACACAAGTATCTGTACTTTTACTCAAGTACGGAAAGTGAGTACTTTTGCCATCTCTGCTCCTCGCAGCTCTGACTGTGCTTTTCACCGTTTTTCTTTATCAATACATCATCCAATGTCCCTAAAGTAATTAAATCCAGTTCACTTTATTTCTATAATATATCATCACAGTGTTAGTGGATTGGAGCTATAGAAATAAACTGAATAGAATTCAAACAGAAAGTCTTCCTTTATGCTGGTGACATCATTCTGTTTATCTCAAACCTTTTAAATTAGCCTCCTTTGATCTCCAGCCCTCCTTAAAGCCTGTGGGGCCGTTTCTGGAAATAAGGTGGATTTGAAAGATAAATGCAATGTTAGTTTGAACAACAACAGGGAAACCTTTGTTTGCGTTACCCTCTTTCAAACTTCGCTATAATCAGTTCAAATGTTTGGGGATTTTGGTTACACAGAACTTAAAGGGGATTTTTAAAACAAACTAATGAGTAACTTTAGCTTAGCTTTTATTCAGATTTTCCACAGTCCTGTGTGACAAAAAAACTAAAAAAGTAAGACAAAGCAGAATCCACAGCGTGCAGGAGGCTTAGCCCTCCCACACTTTGCTACTGGGTGAACTGTTCATGACAACGGATGGGTTACATTGGAAAGATGTCAGTTTGTTTTGAACCAGATTAACAAACATGACCAGTTTGTTCTTGTTGTTTATTCTCTAATTCTGGTATAAGTAATGAGGCATATTAAGCTGAACTTATTGCTTCACATCATAGACCATGTATGTTTTTATGGGTTAGACAAAGCTTTAGCACATGCTAAAAGGTCAGAATAACATCAATAAATGCAGCTTCATACAGCTTTCCTCCACCTTCTCCATCCCCATCTCTCCTGGAGGATCCCCTGCAGCATGAGCTGGAAGTCAAACTGGTCATTTATGAGCTGGCCATGATGCAAGCAGACAAATGTGCAAAGTAGATCTGGGCATCCAGTTTGCACATTAGACTCGGCATAAAAATAACGGACAGAAGGTTTCAATCCATCTGCCTTGAGAGGGTGCATCCTTTCAAGGATGCATTTGTAGGTTGTCTCCAAATTAGGTTCTTATCCAAAAATTTGAAGGACGTCCTTCATGGACTCTTTCAAAATATTCATTGCTAATTCAAGCAGACAAGTCAAATGTTTGCAAAAGATAGCTGCAAAAATGTTGTTAAAATATATATAAAAAAACAACTTCTAGTATTGGAATTGAGTATTTGGGATTTTAAACAATGCGTTTGGCTTACATCTAAAACCTGCTCCTTTAATGGCTATTTTTGGGGTTGACTCTGCGATTTCTAGAAAGGAAAATGTTATTGCTTTTGCAACTCTGATTGCTCGAAGGAGAAAACTTCTGGAACGGAAATCCCAATTTCCACCTAAGGCAGCAATGTGGCTCTCGGATATGATGATGTTACTAAAAATCGAAAAAGTGAAATATTTTTTGAAAGGATCAAACAAAAAATTTTACAAAGTATGCGACCCTCTATTGGGTTATTTTGACAAACTGACAAATCTCCCTTCTCGCTAGTAAACAAGTCTCAATGTGTTTTATTTTTATTTTGGGATAACAATCTTCTTTTTTTTTAATTTTTTTTTTATATATATTTAGTTATTTTTATTTTCCTGGTGCACAGGGGTTTCTGGGGTTGAATGGGGTTTATTAAAATATAAAAATGTTGAAATGCTGTTTGATTCTTGTTATGCTGTACATGGTCAAAACAATTGTAACAACTGCAAAACACTACAATTTGAATTGCATTGTACATCTGTTTTAACAACAATAAAAATATGATTAAAAAAAACTTAATTATTTAGGGAGTAAAATCATATAGAACAGAGAGGGAGATGCAGGCGACACAGCTATCTTGGCTTATGGAAAATCCACAGAGGAAGTTTGCCGCAAAACTAACTGAGGCCATGTCACTGATCTCAACCTGGCTTGAGCGATCCTGTCTGCAACTGAACATATCTAAAACAGTTACCATGTTTTTTTCAAAAAACAACCTCATAAATATAGAACCGGAAATTTTAATATCTGGAGAAAGATTGCAGGTCGTCACTGAATATAAATATTTAGGTTTACATATAGATTTGCATCTCAATTTCAAAACTCATTTCCAAAAAGTTTGTAATAGGATTAAATTTAGTTTAGCAAACTTCAGATTCATTAGAGATTTTCTTTCAACTCATGCTGCTAAATCATATTTTTTTTGCATGATTTTATCCCATATAACATATTGTCTAATAAGTTGGTCCAATACTCACTCTACTGCAATTAAACCATTAGAAACATTATATAAACAAGCATTAAAAATACTGGATAAAAAACCATACCGTTACCATCACTGTAGTATTCTGAGGTAATATCAGTAACTTACCTGGAACAATCTTATCAAGTTGAAAAACATCTGTTTAATTTATAAAATCAGACATGGTTTAGCACCACCTCCACTATGTGACTTTGTACAGTTCAGATCCAGTGATGTCAGGGTAACCAGAGGGCAGTGAGGGAAGACTGCATCATCCCCCGGAGAAAAACAGCCTTTGGTCAGGCTGCCTTCTCCGTAAAGCATCTCAGCGATGGAACACAGCGCCAGAAACCATCAGAGACTCTTTGTCATTCTCTTCATTCAAAAAGAATGCAAAAAAAATGGCTTGTAGAGAGCCACATTTGTGGGCATTAAGGTTTTCTGTGTGTATTTAAATTATTTTACAATACATTTTTAATCATTTTACATGAATTTTATTTCTTAACCATAATGCTTTTTTATGTAATTGGTATTGTAATTTTATCTTGTGATTTTATACTTGTATTTATTTTTAAGGTTGCCTTTTTAATATCTGGCTGGGGGACTTCCGATGAAAAGTAGCATTCCTTAGCTAACTTGGGTATATTTACATTGTTTTAATGTTGATTAATGTACACTGTCCCCTTTCAAATAAACAATAAATGAAAAATGAAAGATGGAAAGTGAGGTGAGAGAGAAAGAGGGGATGAGAACTAAAGGGAGAGAGACAGAGACAGGAAAGAGTGCATGAAAAGATAGAAAATAAAACAAAACAGCATAAATAGAAACAGAAGATCCAGAGTAATTCCTGGAAGTCTGCTTCCACTCCTGGATCAGAAAACAGAGAACAGCAAAAAGAAGACAACAGAGAACCAAAGTGAAGATCTAAAAAGCTTCCAGAGCAGCAGGCATCCCTCAGATATCCAGGATATCATTCAGACCTGTTCTCCATCCTCTACCAGGGGCTGATTTAAGTATCTTATTGTAACTGTGCTAAATTTAGATCAAATTAAAGTTTAGCATAAAAAAGGATATTTTTATTCAACTTTGATTTCTTACTGGAGAGAATATTCAGAGCTGAATAATCTGCTAATCTTTAACACATGTCTGAGTCCATGATGCAAGAGCTCATTAAATGAAAAAAAAAAAAATGGAATCAGACAATTTGTCCTGACTGGTTAGAGATCAGCCTCATCAGTATTAAATGCAAATATAGTTCTTCCCCTAAATACAGTCAGAGTAGGAGGGGTGAGAAACAAGCAGAACACCCTGCTGCTCTCTGAAACCTGAAATGTTTCAAACGTAGCGGGAATGCGTGGTTTTCAAATTCTCCCAGCCGATGATGTCATTATTTGTTTCTTCAAACATCTGTTTTCACTGAATGAAGTCGAGACGGAGTAGAACAGGACGGCTGTCGTCATGAGACAGGCCTGAACAGCCAGAGGAAAAGCAGCACAGGTGTGACTGTATGAACTCACAGTCAGCCGGGTGAGAAACAGCCGTAAACCTCTGACTGAACGGTGACGAGGCTGTGAGTCAGTGCTGCCTTTCTCTGTCTCCCTGTGTGGGTCCAACTTATCAGAGCTTTGGCTTAATGACATGAAGAGACACCAGCAGAGAAAAATCCAGAAAATTTGGCAGAAGGGAAAAAAAGGCAGAAAGTTTGGAGGGAGAGACGAAGAGCAACAGATTCCTCCCTCCTTATATGGTCGTGGCTATCAGAGCACATCTTAACACAGAAACACAGTTCAGCAAACAGAGACGCTTACGCCTCTTATCAGAATTTAGGGATTGCTTAAATTGTTCCATCAGACTTGATTGAAGTAATGATTATATCCCAGTCTGCACTAACCAGAGTCCATCTGAGGGTCTGTTTGCTCTCCTCGCTTTTATTGGCAGCTCATCACTCTGTTCTAAAATCCTCTCTGCTTAGATGAGGGGAAAACAGAGGAGCTGTGGTCAGCAGGGACTTCAGCAACGTTCTCACTTCGAGGAACCGAAAAACTGAGGAGGGTACGGGAGGGTGGGGGGCTGGGGGTTCAGTCTGAAATATAGAAACAAAGTCAGAGAGAGAAAAGAAAGAGAAGGAAGGGAGGCAGAGGATGGGAGAGCTTACCTTAAAAGGCTGTGTTTGGAGATAGAGTAGGGCGTGAGAGGCTTTAAATGCTCCTGTGTGTGTGTGTGTGTGTGTGGGTGTGTGTGTGTGTGTGTGTGTGAGGGGGGGATGCGGGGCAGGATAAATTCTTGATCCCATACGAGGAAACTGCTGCATGGTTTTATGAAGAGTGTGAGTGGGGTGACATGTTTGTTTTCCTGAATCTCTGCCAAAACGGCCAGCAGGAAGTAAAGGATTCTCTAAATCATCAGGATCAGCCAGGTCTGGTTAACAAGGCGTGATGATGCAGCGCGCCAATCTAAGATCTCTCTGGAGGATAGAAAACAATTAAGCATTTAGCAGAGAAACTGGAAAAATGGACGTCTTATTGTAACTCAGCTGCAAAGATGAGCATAGAGATACACGGCCTCCTGTTGTCATTATCAGACAGGAAGTGAAGAACCGGGAAGAGGTCCAGGTTTCCCTAAATCTATCTGTGAGCTCTGCTCTGCTTCAGCCTGAGGGACTTTCTTAATATGGCCAGACTAAAGCATGAGGACACAGGCAGCTCTTCATGTTGGAGTAAAATGTCCCCGGCTTCATCTGGCCTCTCTCCCCATCTCTCTGGCCAAAAAAATCAGACATTCGTTCTTTGTTTAAAATAAGAAGCTTATATAAGAAGGTTTTTGACAAAGATAAAAGTCTGAAAGGATTAGTCAATTAAAGGTTTATTTGAGCTTCTAAACCTGAAAGCATTGCAGGTTTTATTCATGTGACAGAAGCTGCCTGAAACACGGCAGAATAGCAAGCTTTGAAGCTAAAAGT
>NW_015151275.1:236521-237577 GCF_000732505.1 Cyprinodon variegatus | reverse complement strand
ATAGCAATGGCCCCAGTGAACCACCCTGGGGCACCTTTAATAGCAATGGCCCCAGTGAACCATCCTAGGGCAGCTTCGATAGCAATGTCCCCTAGTGAACCATCCTGGGGCACCTTTAATAGCAATGGCCCCAGTGAACCATCCCGGGGCACCTGAGGCTGACCATGTGGTTGGAGGTGAAGATGAGTCTCTGGACGGCACAGAGCGTTCTGTCTGAGGTGGAGCACCAAGTGAATTGGTCAAAGGAGTAGAGATGCTAACAGGTTAAGAGCTAGAGCTGTTGGAGCTAGGACAATGGGTGGAGCTGGCTGAGTGGGTAGGACACCGGAGGGGAACTAACTGAGGAGAAAGGAGGACTAGTTTGCTAAGGGGCTCTGGCTTAGGAATGTCTGGCTTCCTTCTATGTTCAGCTCTGCTAGGTCCATACTTTTGGCTGGTTCCTTCTTTCACGGTGGAGTGGAGGATTTTGAGGACCAAAATGCAGGAGGCAGGAGCGAGTCTTGAAGATTTAATAAGTAAACTGAAGCAAAAATCCTAAGTACAAAAATACAAGGAACCAAAAAAACAGAAAACTTCAGGGGAAAACTGACATGGGGAGCCAGAGATGATGAAACAGCAAAAGCAGCAACAAGGAACCAGCACTGAGGAGCTGCACAGGGGGGGGGGTATACATGGGAGACAGATCACAGACTGGACTAATGAGCTGATTGGGAGCAGGTGTGGATGGAAGGGACTAGAAGGAAGCCAAGGGAGAAGGAAACAAACACAAGGGGGCAACAGAGAGTAACTCAAGAAATACAAAAGAACTAAAAAAATATATAACCAAAAACACATAGAATAAAACAAAAAGGAAATGAAGCCAATAAACTAGAAACACAGAAAGACAAGAATAAAAAATTTAACTGAAAACTCAAAAAGAAACCTAAAACAGAACCAACAGCAGCTCCCTCTCTGCCCTGAGTCCTCTCTGCAGACTGACCACCTGTGGAAGGAGGTCACCTCAGAGGCTGGAGATGCTGCTTCCCTGATCCAAGGCTGCCTTCTGCAGCATCCAGA
>NW_015151275.1:231292-236021 GCF_000732505.1 Cyprinodon variegatus | reverse complement strand
GAAAAAGTTAGAGAAGGGGGAGTACCCCCTCCCCCCCTGATCTTTCACCCGTTTACCAATTAAGGACCTGACGGTGGAACAGAGAGAGAAAGAGAGAGAGAGGGGGGAGGCGGAGATAGGCAGGAGCGCAGAGGAGCGCTCTATCTCTTTCTTTTCCGTTACGCCAGAAGCTCAAACCATTTCAACAACCGGGACTGCGCGTGGGTAGGAGGACCGGGACCCCACGCACCGAGGAGCACCTTCTGTGATCACAGTGACCGCAGCGCAGAGACTGAGCGGAACCCCGCAGGTCAGCAGGCAGGTGAGTCTGGATCTCCTCTGAGGAGGTGTGCGTGTTTGGGGAGGGGGGGTGAAGTCCTGCTCACCCCACTGCAGGAGGTCAGTGAGGAGCATCAGGAGACTAGAGTTAGAGCTCCTCTACAAACAGGAGGGTTAGGAGGTCTGGTTAGGAGGAGCAGAAGCTGCATGGTAGCTGTGATCCTTCAACATCTTCTCTGTTTCCTAAGATCCTTTTTAATCCTCCAGTAAAGTGTCTGATCTTATCCAGCAGCTTTTTATTATTATTTAATTTGTATTTAAGGTTTATTTTGATCACTGCTCTGCTGTTTCAGAGGTTAGAGATGAAAGTTGTTCTGATCAGAGATGATGAGCAGACTCTCTAATCCTTCTCCTTTTTAGGGCTCTGCTTCACACTGGGAGCAGGAGGGCCCCCTGCTGTTTGATCAGACCCAATTAATCAACTGTTCCTTCATCGGTGTTTTTACAGCGCAGGGTGGGGTCTGCTGTCACCTCACTGTAGAGGTATAGATCTAGAAATAACAGAAATCAGCAGTGGTGGACCAAGTACTCAATAGTAGTACTTGAGTAAAAGTATCATCTCACTGAACTAAAAGTAAAAGTTACTCAGTCAAACATCTACTCAAATACTCACTTTTGAAATTGCTTAAATTACAAATAAAATGTTCTATAATTTTCAGAGTCATTTTAAAGAAACTGTAACTTTCAGAATCCACCTGAATAATCGATATGTAGAACCACCTGCTATAGATTCTACACCACCTGGAAAGAACATAGAAATGCCACAAATAAGGAAAGCTGTTATTATTATTATTTCTCATTTAAAGAGTAACCAAAGTGAAAACAGGAGAGTCTTGATTCTCCTCAGATCTTCACTATAGAATAGTGGTTTAAGATGGAATCTAAGAAACTACAGCTATGATACTGATCAACTTGACCACATGGCAACAACTAACACCGTAATAAAATGATAAACTACTAATAATATCTGCTCTGAGTTTTTCTAATTAGTGGAACGTCATTAAATCTGTAGATCAGTGGCGTCTAGATTTAGTCCTAAGGGCTACTATCCGCCATGATGGATGAAAAACAACAACTGAGGATTAAAAAGCTACGCTGAACCAAAGGAAATAAGGAACTAACAGCTTCCTGGAAATGGAGGGAAAGTTAGAAGGACTCCCCCCAAAAATGATTCAAGTAAAGATAGTCAGAAAAGTACACTGCCTGCTATATATATATATATATATACCGGTATATATATATATATATATATATATATATATATATATATATATATATATCGTATGTAGATAGAGAGAGAAACTCTTCCTCACCCATCTTGAAGGTCTTCCCCCTTTTCCCTCCAAGCTGGTCTCCTCTACCAGAGCCCTGGAAGCTTGAGGGTTCTGCCAGTATCTTAGCTGTTCCTAGAGCTGCACTCTTCTGGACCGAGGTGTCTGATGTATTTCCAGGGATCTGCTGTAACTCCTCTAGTTTGGGGGTCGCTGTCCCCCAATGACCACGGGTTCCACCGATGCCTTGACCTTCCAGGTTTTCTCCAGCTGAGCGTCTGGTATTCCTGGGGTGGATGAGTTCTTGGTCCAAAGTTCAGGTCCTCTGTTTCGGGGAGGGAGTCTAAGGTTGTCTCTGATGTTGGAGCCTCTTCTCCAGTGGGGGGTTCCTGCCCCCCAGTTGCCTTCACCTTCCAGCTCTATCTAGTTATTTCCGGAGTCCCTGGTATCCTCCATGTTCGTTTTCAGGAAAACATCTGGACAGATGTTTCCGCCGTTGATCCAGCCTCATTGATCTCTACGGCAGCGTAGTGATTCCAGCCCCTTGGTCACGGCGTTCCATGTATTCCCTTCCTGCCAGGATCTTCCTCCCTGCTGTGAGATGCTGGATTGATCTGGGCACCTGTTGCTCCAGGCCTCCATGATCAGAGCTTCTGTGGCGTCCTTTAGCACGGCCGTCTCTAACCATTAGCATCATTGGTCATATCAGCCACTTCAGCAGTCTGCTGGTGGAACATCTCTTGATGGTTCCTCCAAGTTCTTTTCCTCCTGATGTTTTCTGGGAGTCACAGGATGTTAGATCTTCAGCAGTGGCTCCGCTGCTCAGTAGGACCTTTCCATCTCAGCCAATCAGTCCTACACCATGCAGGAGACCAGGCCCCATGGTGAAATATAAGGAGTCTATTGACACCTGAACCAGGAACCATCACTGGATAATGTCCTGCTAGGAGGCAGCATCAGGGGGTGTTTGGCTGTTGGAGGCTCCATAATCCGCGACCCCCTCTAACTTTATCACTTTATCACGGCTTGATTAAAGTTTTTCTTATTGTGGTTTATTTATTTATTTTTTGCTGTTTTAAATGACAGACACTAACTAACTTGATCTAAATTGATCCATCAAACTGCTTGTAAAAGTCAGACCAATGAAAAGGAGTGATTGAAGAAAGCATGAAAAGAAAAGAGATGTATCACCAACATAAAGGAAGGGGTTAGTGGTGCAGGATGTGAAGCTGTAAACAGGGTGCATGCAGGCGATGCCGCCGCCTCGTCTGCAGAAAGCAAAGCAAGAGCAAACATCAGAAAGCTGTAATCTGTGCATCTGACTTATTGCCATGTGGTTAGCGGTGATGTCGCGTGCTGCTGGCTGCGCCGCTGCCTGGCACGGCACACTATCACTGTATAAAATTACTTTTTTAATATTTGATTACATATTAAGATAGATTTTCTATGAGCAGTTAAAAGTTAAATGAATTCTAAAATGGGGAACATCAAAGGCTCACTATCTGAGATTAAACAACATTTTCCTTTGTCTTTTCTAAAAGGATAATAACCATGAATGAATCTCTTCTCTCTGCTTCTCCTCCTGCATCCCTGACCTGAACATCTGAGTCAGAATCAGTTTCATCTCTTTCCTTCTGTCTCCTAGTTTAACAGTATTACAGATAATAAGTCAACTTTCCTCTCAAAGATTCAAGCCTTCAAAGATCTGTTCATATTTCCAACATACTAACATTAGCCCCTCTTATACTGAAGGGTTCAGGATTTAATCAGCCGCCTTTACTCTGAAAGGACTCATTTAGATCAGCCTGATGATTTTCTTCCACAGGCAGCATGTTTATGATCATGCAGGCGTGTCTGACATTAAAAACAAGGTGAATTATCCGTGCAACAGCCTGATAAATTAGCTGGCTGATCTAAAAACACATTTTGTGGATTTCTGCTAATAAATCAGATTGTTTTTGTTCAGAGAGTCATTTTAACTTCTGATTATTTCTGTCTGACCTTGCAGAGGTCTCTGCTATCATTGCTGATCCTTTTAAAGTATCTGCTTGAAATGATTAGAGGTTTAACATCTCGCCTAAATGACTTGGTTTGCAGCAGACAGACGTGTCCAAGTTAATCAGATGGTCCTTCGTTCTGATGCTGACTCAGCAGACAGCTTTTCCTTCATGCCGTCATCAAGGCCTGAAAACAAACTCTTAACAAAAAGTTATTCAACATAGAGCACATGGAATAATCAGGAAAATGATTTAGGTCATAGGTTAAAGTTCATGCACATGTGGGGAAACATCAAAATGAGACTTTTTGGAAAACTTTAAACTCTAGATGCAAAGTAAAAAAGGCTTCACCTAATTTAAACAGCTCACCTGTGCTCAGGTAAATACTTCAGTTCTAATATTAACCCAATTATTTCATTAAAACATTATTTTTGCTTTATTTATGTTATTAAATCATTCATTTCAGAACATGTGCTGCGTTTAAACCCAGCGCTGCGTTTATCCGGGAACCACTGGCTGGTTTTCCCGATGCTTGTTTTTCCTTTATTCTGTTTTCTAAAGGGAAACTTCCATGTTTCATTGAAAAACTTGGAGATCTGCTCTCAAACAAAAACCTCTGCTTCAAAATGATGTTTCTTTTTTTTTTAATCATAACCCGGTAAACTTTGAATCTATGTAGGATTTCTACATTTGGTTTATTTATAGAAATGTTCTTTCCTGGATTTCTGCTGGGGTCTGGAAGCAAACAGACGTCCTTTCGCTCCTGGCTGCTGTTGGTCGTGTAAAGAATCAAGATTTAATCTGAATAAACATCAGTTCACATATTTCCAGACATGTTCATTAAACATTTTACTACAGGAAGGTCATCATAGTGATAAATTAGATACAGAATAACGTTTAAAAGTCTTTTTTTCCAATAATTATGTGGATGTTTGCTTACAGTGATGAAAACATGATTATTGAGATAATAAAAAGAATAATAACTAGTATTACAGTAGAGTGGGCTCCCACCAATACGGAAGAGGATTAGGGCCACTGAAAAAAAAAAGTTAACTGATTTTTTTTATTTTATTTCAGTATAGTATGGGGAAAAAGTCAGAATTCTGACGGAATTCTGACAATAAAAAAAGTCAGAATTCTGAC
>NW_015151275.1:229991-231218 GCF_000732505.1 Cyprinodon variegatus | reverse complement strand
GTCAGAATTCTGACTTTTTTTATTGTCAGAATTCCGTCAGAATTCTGACTTTTTCCCCATACTATACTGAAATAAAATAAAAAAAATCAGTTAACTTTTTTTTTTCAGTGGCCCTAATCCTCTTCTGTACACCAAAGATCTTCACTGAATCTATTATTTTAACTTCTGGGATCATTAGAGAAAAATGAGTACATGCAGCACCAGGATTGACCGCTAGATGGAGCCAGACACTAATTCATGAACTTGTCCTGCTCAGATCTTCTTGTTTTCTGCTGTTGATCTTCTCAGACAGCAGAGCTGCTTCCTGACCTCTCATTTTCTGCCAAGGATAGAAAGCATGGAGTCCTCCCTGTTTCCCTGCAGTCTAATGAAGCGTCTGCCTGTTGCTTCACCACTCTGCATTTTAATAAGGCCTTGGCAGGGTGATTAGTGGTGAACATGAGAAGGGGAGCAGATTACAGCCCAGCTGAAGCACTACTGGCTTGGTTCTATTGTTTTAAATGGAGCAGAATGCTGGTGCCACGCTGAGGAACAATAACAGGACTATTTTATGGGCATTTAGTTTGGGCTGTGGGCTCCAGGGTTGTTATGGGCCTGAGGAGCATTCCTCAGATTCTCTTTCACCAAACAATCCCCCCCCCCACCCACTGCTCACACATACGGACTAAACATTTTTCATAGCTTGGGGCCACGCTGTGGCTCCTGGCACAGATCTCCTTATTTAGTCAAAATGGCTGCGGTTACATTTCTCCTTCCTCTACAGTTCAGCTGAGGAAAGCGTCTTCCAGTCGGACGCATTCAGGATCTAATATTTCACCGTCGATCAATAGTTTCCTGTACTGCAGGATTTTCACAGTTTTTATCAGCTCAACATTATCTATTTCACATCTCCACCCGCGCTCAGGATGTGGTGCATAATCATGTGACACACACACCCTAATCAAATGAATAAAATAATAGATTATAATAATCTACTTTCTAGATCTTATGTGAGGACGCAGGCAGCATCTGGATCAGCTGTCTGATCTACTTTCTATAGCTCTAGTGAGGACGCAGGCAGCATCTGGATCAGCAGTCTGATCTACTTTCTATAGCTCTAGTGAGGACGCAGGCAGCATCTGGATCAGCAGTCTGATCTACTTTCTATAGTTCTAGTGAGGACGCAGGCAGCATCTGGATCAGCTGTCTGATCTACTTTCTATAGTTCTAGTGAGGACGCAGGCAGCA
>NW_015151275.1:228911-229720 GCF_000732505.1 Cyprinodon variegatus | reverse complement strand
TGTCTGTTTCTGCCCGTCCTTCCCTGTTACTGACTGTTTCAGCCTGTTTCTGACTGTGTCTGAGCTTTATTGATCTCACAGTGGAGATATTCACTGGTCACATATTGGCATAATTAAAGAAGAAGGTGCAAACAAGGAGGAAAAAAGTGCAATAAGGATAAACAATATATATACAGTTTCTGACTGTTTCTTTCCTGTTTCTGACTTTCTCTTTAGGTTTCTGACAGTTTCTGTCTGTTTTTTCCCGTTTCTTCCCTGTTTCTGTCTGTTTTTGACAGTTTCTGTCTGTTTCTTTCTCTTTCTGTCTGTTTTTCTCTGTTTCTGTCTTTTTCTCATTGTTTCTTATGGTTTCTACCTGTTTCTTCCCTGTTACTGACTGTTTCCGTCTGTTTCTTCCCTGTTTCTGCCTGTGTCATTCCTGTTTCTTTCCTCTTTCTCACTGTTTCTGAATATGTTTTCTTCTGACTGTTTCTGACGTTTTCTTCCCTGTTTCTGTCTGTTCGGTGGCGGTTCTAGACCAATTGTACCAGGGGGCCAGTAGGGGCCCAGCTTTGTTTTCATGGGGGGACAAAAAACATGAAATAAAAAAACAAGGCAAGAGATTCCAATATATTAATATAGCTGCATGAAGTGAAATTTCTATTCAATTAGGTTTAATTAAAATTATATGTCTTATTAGGTCAATAAACATTCATAAATTAGGAACTTTAAATATTTTTGACTTAATTTAAGTTCAGATGATCATTTTCTATTGAATCTGAATTAGAACTAAAAAAAACTGTTAAATTCAGCTGTAAAAAAGTATTTTT
>NW_015151275.1:224752-225324 GCF_000732505.1 Cyprinodon variegatus | reverse complement strand
TCTGCCTGTTTCTGTCTGCGGTGCTCACGTCTCTCCTCTTGTCTCTCACAGAGGAGCAGCCAGAGAAAGTGAAGGAGGAGCAGCTGAGGAGTCTCCACCCACATCCAGCCAGCGAACCAAGGCGCAGCTCAGAGCTTAAAATGAGCAGCTCCAACCCCCGCCTCCACCAGAGCGCCGCGCCCGCTCCCAGCCCTGCATCGTCGGATAAGGACGCAGAAATGCCCGCAACAGAGAAGGACCTGGCCGAGGATGCCCCCTGGAAGAAGATCCAGCAGAACACCTTCACCCGCTGGTGTAACGAGCACCTGAAATGCGTCAACAAGCGGATCGGCAACCTGCAGACCGACCTGAGCGACGGGCTGCGGCTCATCGGACTCCTGGAGGTTCTGTCCCAGAAGAAAATGTTCCGAAAGTACAACCAGAGGCCCACCTTCCGCCAGATGCAGCTGGAGAACGTCTCTGTGGCGCTGGAGTTCCTGGACAAGGAGAACATCAAGCTGGTGTCCATAGGTGGGTGTGATCAGATTTAGGAGGCTAGAAAGTTTTCATCCTACAAGACTTTAGAAAGACTG
>NW_015151275.1:215425-223638 GCF_000732505.1 Cyprinodon variegatus | reverse complement strand
GGCTCCTAGAAGACTTTAGAAAGACTGGCTCCTAGGAGACTTTAGAAAGACTGGCTCCTAGAAGACTTTAGAAAGACTGGCTCCTAGGAGACTTTAGAAAGACTGGCTCCTAGAAGCCTTTAGAAAGCCTGGCTCCTAGGAGACTTTAGAAAGACTGGCTCCTAGAAGACTTTAGAAAGACTGGCTCCTACGAGACTTTAGAAAGACTGGCTCCTAGACTTCAGCTCCAGAATGAGAGGAAGCCGATGAGGAGCAGAGGAATGGGAGCAGGAGGCGGTGAAGCAGCTCTACCTTCAGGCAGCTCAGCTGTTTCATCCTCTCTCTGCCTACTTTTCCAGCTTTTGTGGTTTTTGTCCAGTAAGATGTGCAGAGCTGTGAGGTCAGCGCTGTAAAGCTCTTTGGTTTGGAGGCTGATGCCACTGGGAGCACTGGTTGATCTGGTGCTGTAGGCCACCAGGCTCCAGTGATCCTCCCCTGCTGCTGACTCACCCTGCTGTCCAGCTGCCTTCTTTGACTCCTTCATCTGAAGATGAGCAAGCGGCCCCCTCCCTACTTTACTTCCTCTTTTGGTAGCGGAGAGATGACCACACCCAGGCAGCAACACTCACCACAGATTACTTAAGCTGCCATCTCTGCCTGCTGCTTTTATTTCCTAATGTTTCTGCCCCTGCTGCTGAATCCTTCAGTCGGTTCACTTCTTCACATTCCTCAATGTTTGAAATGTTGCTGCAAACTGAGAGGATTGGAAAAGTAACAAGGGTTACTGAGGAGCAACCGGTAATCTGCTCCACCCAGAGGAAAACCGTTATCAATCTGTGCAGCTGTGAAAGATGGTGTCAAACTGAGGTTTGCATCGTCATGCATGTCCGGCTACACCTGGATGCTCATGTTGCCCCACCCTGACAGAGATCCTGTGGAGAGGAGGAGGTCTGCAGCCTGCAGGCTTTAGCCTTCAGTGCTGCTTTTACCGAAGATTTCCAAAAGTTAAACAAGAAATTATTAAGATGCATGAAATGAATATAATTTCAAATCATGAATATTAAGACGTGTTAAAGGAAACGTTCTGTCCACATAAATGATGTTGGAAGCAGTGAGAATAATGAGCTTCAGAGTCGCTTTAGCTCAGCCTGCAGCTGCTCATCATAGTTTTGCATTAAGGCTCATCAGATTCAACAGAAAACTGCTATTTTTTTCCTCTTTTCCACAAAAAATGCAATTCTAACACGATTTCCCTTTAATCACAGGAAGCTAATCTGCTCTTTAGATCTACATGTTTGCAGAGAGGCTCTGATTAAACCAAAAATCCTAACATTTTCTTTTTAAATCCAGTCCTTGTTGAACATAAAGTGCAGAGTTTGGTGAACAAACAGGGCTTCATTGTTCTCATGGCTTTAGATGCTCTCCTGAATCTTTAAAAGCGCCGCCTGCATGGATTAACGCACGGCTCGGACTCTTTTACGCCTTCACTTTGGCTGCAGCCTCATGGGCTGGAGGGAGAAATGATGCGTCGTCATCCAAAGGATCAAACATTCTCTGCCTTTGTGATTTGGAAATGGCCACTTTTTTTTTAATGCATTTCTCTAAGTCTGTTTTGCATCCAATAAAGAAGAGAAGTTCTGCCACCATCCTGCTGCCCGTTTGAATCGTGAATTTTAGATTCCTGGGAAGTTCTTCCACCCATAAAACTGCTTCATGTACTCAAAGAATCAGACACATTCTGACCAGTTTGGTCCACAACTGGTCTGTAAATTGACCATTGGTTGAATCTGGATCTAGAAGGATTAGATCTTTATTCTTGGCCATAAATGCGTCATTTCTGCGGCTCCATGGCTTCTTGGGGCCCAAAACATTCAGGGCCGTTCCCTAACCAACAGATTTAAACATGCATCCTGCTGTTGGCTGCACTCTTTGAGTGACACTCAATCTTTTCTGGATGTTTCCAAGGTTGCTCCACTGTCTTTTGGGGGAGGGGGGGGTTGCTATGGAAACCTGCTGGGCGGCGGTTGGTACAGCATGGAGCTCCGTTCCTTTCCCCCAGCGTCGTCCTTTCAAAGGTTGGAGCTGTTTGAGCCCAGGTCCTATTCTTGTGTTTAGCGTGGTTGCCATAGCAGCAGAGTCCTGATTTGGAAGCCCTTGGGGAACCCATTTCAACCTGTGCTTGCCTGTCTGCAGTTCATAGAAACTTCAGCAGGTTAAGACTTCCATGAATGCTGCATACGCAGAGATCCCATCGATGGAGTAACTCCGTTCCTGGAGGAGCAGGTTGGAACACGAGGCCATGAGGCAACAAGCGCCCATGTTCTCCTCTAACCCCATTAATGAACATCATGAGCAGAAAGTAACGGAGAACAGAATGCACTGATCTGTGGCCCATTTCAGGACAAACGGGATTAAAGGTCCTGTGTTCTGAACTCCTGCCGGTGGACGAGGAGCAGCGGGAGGAGGAGGAGCTGTGGCTCCTCTGAGCTTCCTCTTAAAGCTTGGTACCTGCAGGAGCTGCTGCTTCGAGGAACCCAGGAGGAGCTCAGAGATATTTAATCAGATGATGCTCTAAACTATTCATTTCTGTTTGAGCTCCACCTAAACTGAGGTTTTATTGCTCCAGTTTTTCAATAAAGCAAAATATTAATAAATAATGGAAGATCTGCCTGAACTGCAGGCTGGCAGAATCAACCCCTTTTCATTGTTAAACCTTTGGAATATTGATCCTATCTTACTGATTCTGATCCTAGTTTGGCTGCAGGGATCATTTCAGAGACAGAGGCTGATGATAGTCAGTGATCAGTCGGACTAAACCAGCCGCACTGAAACCCTCAACAATCATCAGGATCCTGTTCTCTGCTTTCTAGCGTCCAAATCAAAAACATCTAATTCAGTTTTCCTGAACATGGAGCTGTCAAACATTCCTAAACGTTGAGAATGTTGAAGCATCTCGTCTCTACGGCGTTTCATTTAAATGCTTTTCAGAAAAAGGAAAAATGATGAGTCTGCTCTGCAGGAAATATCTGCAGATTGTGAAAATGCATCTGCAGGTCATTCTGCTCCAGATGAAAGGCTTTAACAGTTTGGCTTCCAAACTCAGTTTTCCTCAGAAGGTGAGACAGCGGCAGCCTTTCGGCGGCTAAACATGGCCGCCCCGTCTCTGCATCTGTCTGCATCAGGGATCTCTGGGACATTTGATCCGGACTGGGAAACCTGGCCATACCGGCTCACTGCTGCACAGGTTTCCCATCATCCTCCTGTTCACCAGCTTCTCCTCTGACTTCTGCTGCTCCATGATCAGCGTGTTCTTGGTCAAAGATTTGTACCTTGGCTGCAAAAGTAGCGACACTATAGAATCCATAACCGAAATGAAGAATAATTAATTGAATTTAATTAGAATCCTGATAACTTTTATTGTCTGTGCTTTTTTCCTCTCACATGATGTAGAAACAAATGATTGCCTCAGATCCAGCTGATGGTGTTGATGCAGCAGAGGCAACATTAGAGGCCAGAGCTTCAGCAGAACAAAGCTGGTCCACTTTTCCACACGGATCCGTCTGGTTGCTCATTCTGGAACAGCTTTTCTGCACGTCTTGCTGTAGAATTACTACTTGCTGGTTGAGCTTCAACTCAAGCTGTCTTTAATGTTTCATTTAGCAAAGGATAGTGAAAGCGAGGCATGGTAGGCTTGGAAGGCCAACAAGGTTCCTCTACGTAGATCAGATGAACTTCTTCAGTGGTCCTTTGGTTCTTACTTGGCTTTCTGGAGGAAGAAATCTGATTGAACCTAATAACTGACGGTTGTCCTTCCATATATCCTGTAGAACGGATCTTCTGTTGCAATCTGCCAGGTTCAACAGTCTGATGAAGATGATGCTCACTGTTGTCTATCATCATCTTCATCTCCAGAGATTCCAGAGGAGTTTCTAGAACAGAGCTGGCTGCCTTTATCAGCTTGTTGAGCTTCTTTCAGTCATTAGCTCTGATGATGATGATGGTGGAGGCAGAGATCAGACTCTCCACAGCAGACTGACAGAAGATCTGCAGCATCTGAAGGACCTAACTTTCCTCTAGAAGTCCAGTCTGCTCTGTCCCGTCTTGGAGACGATTCCCAGTTGTGTCTCCAGTTTGTTGTCCAGGTGAACACCAAGGGATTTCTGCTCCTCCTCCACCACTTCTTCTCCCAGGATGGTAACAGGATTCGACCTGTTCCTGTTTCTTCTGAAACCTCCAATCATCTCCTTGTTTAGTTGACCTTCAGGATCAGATGATTGTTTCCACACCATGCCACAAAGCGCTTCACCAGCTCTCTGTCCTCAGCTTCTGCTCCATCTTTGATGCTCCAATGAGTGCAGAGTCGTCCCAGGATTTCTGCAGATGGCAGGACTTTGGTCCTGGAAGTTAGAGGTGACCAGAGGAAAAGGAATGGAGAGAGTACCGTGCCCTGTGGTGCTCCTGTGCTGCTGGATCAGACAGCTGAGCCTTCAGTCTAACAACCTGTTTGTCAGCCGTCTGTTGAAAGAGGAATTGTTCTTCTGCGTTTATATTATATATTCTGGGACCTGTATGTTAATTAGCAGTTGGGTTTGGTGTGCGTACGCCATCTAATGGCTGCCATCTTTCATGCTCCTCAGTAATGTCTTATTGGGATGTTTGGTGTTTACATTCAGTGTGAGCTTTGAAACTGGGCCTATAGTTCAGCAGCAGTTCCTTTCTGCACAGGCAGGACTGCTCCAGTGAACGCTGCAGATTAGCGGTTTGTGCATTCCTGTCGAGCTCACTGGTCTTCCAGCTATGATGTTACATCATTTCTGGAAAGCTGCCCGACACACGATGGCGACTGTTCAGACTGGACCGTGGAGAATGGGCTCTTTATCATCGCAAGGGCAGAATGGGATTGTGTGGAAAAGTTCTAGAAAGCAGAAGGCGGCTTTTTGAAGTTCGCCTGTGCAGAACTACTGCTGCTGAATGACATTTCCTCCTATAGATTCAGCTGGAAGACGGTTCTCAGTTGGTAAAGCTCATGCCGTCTTCCTCTTTTCACCAGCTGATGGACAAATCACCATTTTCAGTTGGAGATATTGTGAGGCGTAGTTAGAATCCGCATCTAGCAGCACTTCCCTTTTTGCCTTCAGCCCCCACCCCTCTGCCTCTTTCCCTCCTCCATGTCCTCCCCGCCCTCCTCCCTTCCAGTCTGAAACCAGAGCCCAAGGAATGGGAGGGCTGCCAGGATCCAGTTTGCTTTTGCCCTTTTATGGCAAAAAACAGGGGGAACTTTTTTTCAAGCAGAGGCAGTGAAGAAAAAGGAGGGAGGGAAAAGGAGGGATGTAAGGAAGGAGCAGGAAGTGAGCAGAGTTCTCACTTCATGTCACCTAAAGGAGAGGAGAACATTAAATAAACTCATTAAATAAACAGTTTATTGTTTTGATTACATCACAGGCTAATCTGACAGGTCATCATCCTGACGTCTGTTTGAGGTCAGAGAGGAATGCAAACTATCCCCCCCACCCCCCAGAAAGCTGTGGGAGGCTGAGGCATCAATTTCAGTCCATTTAAGCTGAAATTTGAAGTGGATGATCGATGTGCAAAATGTCAGGATGTGTTTATTCCACATTTATTTAATCCACGGATTCCTTCTGGAAAAGCAGATCCTGATATCAGGGCCGCGTTCTGATCCAGGTCTCTTCATCCTGGGGAGTTTCTAAACTTATCGACCAACTGATGGGGAAGAGAAGCTAAACTAGCTTTCTGGAACTGAAAGCAGCCATATTTAAATTCCTCTGCTTGGAAAACACCAGAAATCTGCTGATGGAGTCGCAGACAATCCGTCTGACAAGCAGCGAGTTCCTGTTGGAGCTGAAATCTCTCCCAGTCAGACTCGCTGAGGGTACGATGCCTCCCAGAGAGGCGTCCGGTAGGCATAAACCAGCATCCTGACCGTGAGGATGAGGATGGTTTAAAGGGAGGTCTGTCTTTAAAGACATTTTTAACATTTCTAAATATCGTCTGAAAGAAAGAGGAGAGTTGGAGGTTTAAGGACAGATGATGGTCGCTGCTCTTATTTCATCCAAAGGTTCAGGAGAAACGACCAGCTTGTTGGTCTGACTGCAGGATGCAAACTGTCGCTGTAACCATGGTAACTGCATAGTCCTTTATTAATAGTAGACCATAAAAGCAAAGGAGTTTGTTTCTTGGATTTTCCTCCATCGTTCCTCAGGCCAAAGCTTTTCTCCTGCCTGATGTTTGGCTCCCTGTGGAGAAGCCAGCGTTGCAGAGCAGAGACGGTGATGATGCTTCTGCCATGTCATGCATTTGTTGGCTAGAGCTCCTCTAGCAGAAAAGCGTGCCTAATGGATGAGTCATGGGAATTTTGGGGACAAGGGGAAGATGGGATGCATGAAAGAGGACTGGGGGTGGCTGTGAGTCAGCAGAGCTGGAATCTGTGGCAGTCTTTGTCTATATATGGACTCCAGCAGGATAGCGGGAATGTTCACTGCTTCTTTGCATGTTTGTTGCCTTTCCAGGAGAATCAGAGTGGATGTATGCTAACAGGAAGCGTTAGCTGGTGTATCAACACATCTGAAACGGACTGCTAGGCTTCAGACTCTACAGAGACGCCCTAAAGGGAGTCAGTCACCTTTTTTAGGTCATGTTTTGGTCCCGTTTAAGCTGGAGGTCTGACAGCAGCTGTGCAACACGCCCTGCTGTAGCTGATCCACATTCCTCCTGCAAGCATCAACCTGTGATGCACACCTAACTCCAACCCAGCCATTGGACTCTCTGGTGATTTTATCTCTGTCCTTAGGCCACCTTTTCCGTCTCTCCTTTGTCTGGGCTGGTTCCTCCGTCCCTGAGTGGACCACCTTCTCCTTTCCTACCCATGGAATTGCTCACAGTCGCCTGACCAGCAGCATCTCTGGGTGTGACTCCAGGGATGGTCATTTTCCTCCCGGGTGTCATGGAAATGTTTTACAGCACTGGGAAGATTGATATATTAGACTTGCTGGAACGCATCGCAGTCAAACTAGGACAGTTAACTGGAATAGTACAAATATCCCAGTAGATCTGAGCCTTTTTCTATTTTCTGCATTTACTTCCATCGCCCTCATGTGGTTTTCCAGTTCTGCATCCAGTCAGACTCCATCTCCAAACTTACTGTAACACCAGGCCAAATGTGTTCACCCCCACAGAATCTAATGCTCCTAAATTAAGCCTCATTTCTCTAAAGATCAGTTCAGACCAAAGGGCTTGTTACTAACAGTGAAGGTTTGAATCATGGGAGACATATTGCTTAAATTCTCAGGCTTGGTTCTCATCTTCTTACCAACCATTAAAGCTCTGAGCAGCTTTTTTAGACGCTGTTCCCGTCAGTGAGAGGACGTGTTGCTCCACCCTTTCCTTCAGGCTGGATCTCTGCAGTCATCCTCTTAATAACGACGTCTTATGCAACATCGCTGCTGGATTTCATGGTTCTGGGGGCATCATACGAGTCGTGCCTAGACAAGCTTCAAGCTGAATCTCTTCCTCTTCTATCAGCTGCTTAAGTTGTTCAAACCTGAAAGAAAACAAGCACCTATTTACCTGTATGTGCTGTTTTATGTGGTTGGACGTGAAATGATCAGATTCGATACTAAAATACGGTGAAATGAACAAAAGTCTTAGTCTTCCAGTTTGACCTGTTTGATAAACTCTCCAGGATCTTAACATCGTGTAGCAGAGCTACGTTGCTCATGGTCAGGGGTTAGCCACTGATGCTAAACGCTCAGGTTTGCTCTTTGACCTCCAACAGTGTAGACTGCTCTGTTCCAGGCTACCATCCATTAAAGGCCTGAAGCCATAAACCAAACAGATGAGTTTCTATATCAGTCTGGGCCGAAGGCTGTCTGGACTTCAATCTTCTGATGCCAGATACAAATACTGAAGGCTGCAGACACAACAGACTTTGACAGGAAGTTTACTGGCCGGTCCACTAGTGCTGCAGTCCTGCCCTGGCTTTGGCCCTCAAGGCCCGCCGTCCTGCAGATTTCAGAGGTTTTAAAGCTTCAGTTCAGCAAAAACCTGGAAATGAGGTGTTTAGGACCGACTCTGGCAAGGCCTGGTCAGGGGCCACCTCGAGTTTAAAGGAATAGTACACCCAAAATATGATTAGCCTTCATTTTCTACTCACCCCCATGCTGAACAACACTCTGGAGTACTTTTTTGATATCTCAAATGCATCTGGAGATCTGGGA
>NW_015151275.1:197877-213525 GCF_000732505.1 Cyprinodon variegatus | reverse complement strand
TTTTCACCAAAGTCCTGAATCGATGCGATTTTGATTCGATCTGTTTTTACAATAATGAAAGTGGTTTAACTGTGTGTCAGAATACTCATGTATTTTATTTTTTCTTGTCACATTAAACACAAAGTGCAAACTTGTAAATCAGACGGTTTAAACATGAGATGTGAACAAAACTGTCTCATTAGTGCAAACTTGTTTGTGAAAAGTGAAAAAGTGAAGCTTTACACGATCAAGCAGACGTGACACAGTAGACATTTATGAGCTGCATTATCTTCACTGCACAAACCAAATACAGGGTGTTTTTTGGTCAACCTCCATTTGTTAATGTCTTCAGTCGACCTATTGGCTTTATTTGCAGCTGTCTGGCTTGAAGTCATCTTGAGAGCATCTTTCCTGCTCATTTGAACGTTAACATCATGTGCATCACCATAAAACTAATCGATCTCATTCCCTAGACATCGATTTGGCAAAAATGTAAAGGAATTGATTCAAAATCGATTTTTTTACCCAGCCCTAGAGCAGACATGTTTGTTTTGGATGTTCCGGGCTTCAATGTTTTAGTAACATAGAGCTAGAAGAGACGGAGATTAACTTTGCACTAAGATGAAATCGATTTAATGCTTTTAATGGCTAAACATCATGAGGAGAGCAAAGTTCAAGTCTCCCTGAAAGCAGCAGAGATGTTCCTGAGCTGGTTTTCTGTCCTGCAGGTCTGTGTCCTGACTGGGACCAGTGGGATCAGACTAAACCAGTGGATAACGCCCGTGAGGCCATGCAGCAGGCGGACGACTGGTTGGGTATTCCTCAGGTAGGATCACACACACGTTTCAGCCTCAAAGCCTCTGTAGATTCAACACGTCTTTAAATCAGCTTCTCCCTCTGCTGTGAGGAAGGAGCCTGAACGTAAAGCGAAGCTTCGCTGCCTTCAGACGTATTTTTATCGGTTCGTCCTTAAATTTTTCCTTTGCTCAAATGATCGTTTATTCATCACCAGGTTTGTAGGAGGCTCATATTGAGCTGTTGATCAGGAGATACAATCATCCATCATTAAAACATTGCAGCCTATTTGAAGCGGTGTGGTCATATTGGAGGAGGGACTTCCTGCTGTCTGGTTCGTGCCGCGGCAGCGCGTCTGGCGTAGCTTAGCGTGCCAACAGTTGGCTCTGTGGTCACTGCTGTTTCCGCCTGGGTTTCTGTTTCTGCTAAGAAGCTGGCTTCATGTCTTCCCCCTGCCATCTCTGTGGGTGGCAGAACCAGACAGTGAGAGTCGTTATGAGTAGCGGCTGCAGGTTTGCATGCGAGTCTGGATCAGGTAGTTTCTCAGCTGAAGCACGTGGCTTTCATCACTGAATCCGACCTGATTTAACCTCTGAGGGCAACATGGCACCAAATCAAGACCTGCAGCTGCAGAGCACCTGCAGGTCTTGATTGGGCACACACACAAACACACACACCACATTTGGTGAAGTCACATAAACATCCGAGGCCTTATCATGGAATGTTTTCTTCCGTCTGTTTCCAGGTGATTACCCCTGAAGAGATCGTGGATCCCAACGTGGACGAACACTCAGTCATGACCTACCTGTCCCAGTTCCCCAAAGCAAAGCTGAAGCCTGGTGCTCCTCTCAGGCCTAAGCTCAACCCCAAGAAGGCCCGCGCCTACGGCCCAGGTACGCGCTGAGCTGATGCTGACGCCTTTCTGCAAACTGCTGCAGATTCGCTTCTTCCTAAAACATCAGAAGTTAAACATCAGCAACTGGAAGAAAGATCATAAAATAAATAAAAGTCAAATACAGAAGCGGTGTGAGGAGGAATAAATGCATCTCTTGCTTTTTGTAAAGGGAAACTGATTTAAACAGACATTTTTATCCCGTTCAAACTGATTCTCTGTGACCTCAGAGACCAGGGCGGCGCCATCCGTCCATCTCAGAGGAGTTATGGCTCCTTTTCGGTATTTTCAAGGTTTTACTAAACCTGCCTCTGAATTAAAAACGACCAAATGGAGACAGATCCTAGATATCATTACATAGAATGCACAGCAATGCGTCTGCTGTAAGGCTGAGGAGGTGGACATGACTAACAAACACGTTGCAGCCATTGACCTTTGCCTCCTCTGAGCAAAACCATCTGTCCAGCAGATTAAGCTTTGCCCATAATTAACCCAAACAGAACCAGAGAACGGAGACGAGTCGCTGGTCTCCAGCTTCTTAGCACTGTTCCCAGATTCGGATCATTTAGTTGAGGTAATATTCGGTACGGCGTCTGTAGCCGATTATCCTCTGAAGCATCCGGCTGTAAACAGAGCGAGCATCTTGTTTTCACCATGTCTGCATCTGCAGCAGATCAACATGTCTTTTCTCTGAAGGGATCGAGCCCGTGGGAAACGTTGTGATGAAGAAGGCCACGTTTACTGTGGAGACCATCAGCGCCGGGATGGGAGAGGTGTTGGTTTACGTGGAGGATCCTGCAGGACACAGAGAGGAGGTTCGTCATCGTTCAGGAATGATAAATGTTTAAAATAATCCCACTCTGGATGTTTCTCTAAACCTTTTTTTCCTCCAGGCCAAAGTGACGGCAAACAACGACAAGAACCGCACCTACTCTGTGGTCTACACCCCGAAAGTTATGGGCATGCACAAGGTAGGCGGAGCTCTGGGTTTCTAAGCTAAAATCTAATTTACTTTATTTTATTATGATTTCATTATTATCTTAGTTTCTAAGAGTTGATGGAGGGGGGGCTTTAAGGGGACATCAGCTCCTGAATCTTGCTGCGCCCCGAGGACTCAATGATTGCATTTAGTTCTAGTTAGCCTTAAAGATGGCCGACGCTGAGGTCACCAATTTTCTCTGAGGTCCAATCAGTGATCAGCAGATCGTTTCCTGATTTTTTCCAAAAGGAAAAATCTGCCACCATTTAAATGCGGCGAGTATCAGAAGGATGTTTTTGTTGCTTTTTAGGGAAATAAATTTTACAGCATCGGCACTGAAAACCTGATCAAACCTTCATTCCTGTTCGGCTCAGAGCTGCTTCCTCTATCTCACCTCTGGAAAAAGATCAGAGGTTTCTCTTCAAATCACCGCCTTGTTACTCTGGATGTTCAAGAGCATCAAGGCTCTAACCCTGAACCCTAGGGTTACGGGTCAAGGGTCAGGGTCAGGATTACGAGTCAGGTGAAGGTGCTTCTTATTTAGATGCTCAAAGGAGTTTAGTTTGACTGTAGAAGTGGCTGGTTAAACTGGTTAATTTGGTTATTACATTATAAACATCTGCAATCTTATGGCCCATTTCTATCAGACCATCATTAACAAATGTTAAGAAACTGGTAGAAAATCCAGCAGAAGGGTTGGAGGTCAGGGTCAGAGGTCAGGGTTTAGGGCTAATTCAATTTCAATTCCTTTTTTTATGTAGTGCCAATTCACATCATGTCATCTTAGGTCACTGTTCACCAGATCATCCAGTCAGATTGATTGAAAGTTTTCTATCTAAGGAAAACCAGCTGATTGCATCGACTCATTGACTCTTCAGCAATCCCTCACACTAAGCATGCTTGTAGCGACAGTGGAGAGGAAAAACTCCCTTTTAACAGGAAGAAACCTCCAGCAGAACCAGGCTCAGTGTGAGCCGCCATCTGCTGAGCCCCACTGGGGTTCAAGGAGACGGAAGCAGACATAGAAAAAGAAGCATAGATACAAAAGGCAACTGTCCCCGTCCAGGAAACACACAGCCAGGCAGACGAGCTCCGAGCCAGCTCCCATGTCAGAGGATGAAGAGAGCACATCCAGTTAGTCACAGTCAGAGAAACAGGACTACACTGGAAAACAGGCCAAGCTCCAACATCTAGAAACAAAGGTGTTGATGGCAGCAGCACAGCTGATATTTCTCTCCAGGATGGAGTCACAGCCAAACAGGAACAGACCAGATGAAGCTACTATGAGAAAAAGCAGAGAGAGCAGAACGTTAGAGATTGAACTAACAGATTCTGCAGAGTGGGAGAATAGAGATAGAATGAAGCAGAATGATGAAAAAGGGTTCCCTATGTCCTCCAGCAGTCTAAGCCTATAGCAGCAGAACTATAGAGATAGCTCAGGATAACCTGAGCCACTCTAACTAGAAGCTTTATCAAAAAGGAAAGTTTTAAGCCTAGCCTTAAAAGTAGGGTATGGGTTAGGGGTAAGGAGTTGGGGTTTAGGGTTGGGCATCCAACATCAGATTAGGGCGGAAGTTCTTAAATACATGATCAGCTTCCCTGTGAACAACAGATGGTCGTTTGCTGAATAACAGAATTCAGCAGAAACACATCAGTTTTTTTTTTTCAGAAATGAACTTAAAACTGCAACAATCTTCAACAATCTTTCAGCAAAACGTCAAACAAAAACAACCTGAATTCCAGCCTAAATTAATCTTTTTCCAAAGGTTTGGCTGCATGTCTGTAGAACCTGAGAGTGATGGGCGGTAAAAAGGATTGAAAGATAAATCCTAAAATGTCCTTTTTTGGTTGTTGTTTAGGTGACAGTTTTGTTTGCCGGACTGCATATTTCCAAGAGTCCCTTTGAGGTGGACATCGGCATGGCTCAGGGAGACTCCAGCAAGGCTACGGCTCAGGGCCCCGGCCTGGAGCCAGCAGGCAACATCGCCAACAAATCCACCTACTTTGAAGTCTACACAGCAGGTATCGCTAAGGCAACAGATCTGTTTGCTGTGAATCTGCTAAAAGAGTGGAGCTGAAATGCATTTTATCACTGAAAGGCGCTGGTGTTGGAGAAGTGGAGGTTGTGATCATGGATCCTGCAGGGAAGAAGAACACTGTGCCCTGCACCATTGAGGACAAGGGCAACAGCAGCTACCGCTGCACCTACAAACCCACGCAGGAGGGCCAGCACACCATCTTCATCACCTATGCTGGCGGTCAGATCAGCAAGAGTCCCTTCACCGTCGACGTGGGAGAAGGTGAGGCTCTCTTAAGAGGCGTCACTAGATATTATTCATTATTTAAAGTGTTTGTTTCCTTCCAAGCTGGTTTCTAATTGCTTCCTGTCTCCTTCTGCTGTGCTGGATGTCAGACCTTCTGTCCGTTTCTCCTCCCAGTCTCTTTGATTGAGGCCCGCTGGCATCTGTCCCCTCCTGAGAACGGCCTCTTCCTTCTGCTGTCATTTCCTGTTTCCTGGCGTCTCTCTCGGGTACCCGCTGTGTGTCAGACTGAGTGCTTATGGCTTCATCTACTGAACATTTCTGACCCACTTATCTCATCCTGGGTGTTTATTCCTTTATTTTGGGAATGACTTCCTTCCTTCCTTCCACTCATTTTCTTTAGATTAGCTTCAGGTCATTTTTCAAAGTAAAACCATTTTCTCTACGTTTCTGTTCATTATCAAATAAATCTATAATTCCAACTTTATTAATGACTGATGCGTATCAAAAGTTTTTTTTGTAAAACTACGTGAATATAGCAGATAGACCAGTTTGATCTGACGGCTAAATAAAACCTAAATTCCGTTATAAAAATATAATCTCTGATGTAAAGAGGATTAGTCACATGATATATGCCTCTAACAAAAAAAGCCCATTTGATCCTGATGAAATATAATTTATTCACCAGCTGATTTTTATTTTTTTTTTAATTTTTGAGACTAAATAGGATTTTAGCACCGGGTGCCATAGACAGATATAAAGAGACATGTGCGCCCTCTGCTGGCAGAACTGCAGAACTGTCAGGGTAAATCTTCCCCAGAACATGAAGGAAAAGGGAAATTCTCATTTCTACCAAACTAAAACAAACGTTTCAGAGGAAAAAACGTCACAGACTAAAACTTTTCTATTGGAATAAATTTAAATTAAAAAGCTTATTTCCCCTGTGAGTTTTCAACGGCAGCTTCAGCTCCCCTCCAGTCAACACCAGCGTTCCCCGTCCTCCCAGCTCTATTCCAGTCCTGGGATCATTTTATTTTTTAGGGTTTTTCCCCTCTGGGGGGGGGGGGTAATTAGCTTACTTTACTTCCATGTGCGGTAACCATGAAGGAAAAAAAACAAAAAGGAAAAAAAAAAAACACGCTGCATTAGATTTTCTGAAAATGTTGTTTTTAGGGATAAATTGGTTTAATAAATGCAGAATTTGATCGGCTGTTTTTGGGATATAAGAGGTGCGTAGCTCTAAGTGTACCTCTGTGTTTCGTTTCTAATATGAAACTGTGACATCTGTCGTATTGAATTATGTCCCACATGTGACATAAAATATTTCTCCTTCACTTTTCTGCAGAAAGATCGGCTGCTCTTCTATCTCTTTAGTTTCCATTCCTTGTTTCCTGGTCTTCAGCTGCTTCCTGTGGCTTTCCACTGAGGCTTGTTCTTCCAGATAAGACGCCAAATTAAAAAAACTCGCTCACTTCCTGCGTGGCGATTGGCAGGAAAGTTCCTCTGAGAGATGAGATAACTGAGGCAGCAGTTTTAGTCCCATCTAGTGTGAAGCTTTCTCCATCATCATGGTCAGGGTGACATTACCTGTGGTTTGAAGGTGCTTAAGGTGTGTCTTCCTCTTAACTCTCACAGCATGCAACCCCAGCCTCTGCAGAGCAAAGGGGCGTGGCCTGCAGCCCAAGGGCCTGAGGGTGAAAGAGACGGCAGACTTTAAGGTCTACACTAAAGGAGCCGGAACCGGAGAACTTAAAGTCACCATCAAGGGTCCCAGTAAGTTAACACACCCACCAGCTGAGGATCTCAGGTCTGCTGATAAACTGATCAGGTCTCAGGAAAAAGATGGACTCGTTTTTATTTTTAAAGCTACGTTGTTGCCTAAAAACATCCTTAAAGTTGACGATCGGAGGACGGACTCAGTCACAGAGGCCATAAAGCCCAGGACTGCCTCTGCTAAATGTCCTCCTCCTGGATTCAAAGGAGCAGAGTATCTTTTGTTGCCCATCATTTCCCAGCATTCATTGCGGGTCAATTTAGGACGTCCTAAAGCGTAAGACGCCTGGAGTCCCGCTTTAAGGTCCGCATCAGTGCTAGAGAACTGATCGTATCTCATGACGTTTATATGAAAAACATTGATTGGGTCTTAACTTAATTCATTTATCCAAAAAAAGCAACATTCATTTAGAAACATCCAGATCCCTGGATGCCTGACTGGCGTTAAAGCCTCAGGGAAGAGAAATTAGCATCTAGAATGTGCGGGATGGCGAGCAATGATTATCATCACATTGAATTTAGTCCAAGAACAACCATAGAAAGACTGGCTGAGCAGAACAGGAGAAATCCAGTCTGCTTCCTGCCCTAAGAGACGGCATGGAGCCTGAACCTCGCCAGCATCTCATCCTCATTATAAAAGCATCTGAAACACTGTAGAAGTTAAACCTCCTGAACTGAAGCCGTCCTGCGTTTGCAGAGGGGATCGAGGAGCCGTGCAAGAGGAAGGACCTGGGAGACGGGGTATACGGATTCGAGTACTACCCCACCACCCCAGGAACCTACTCCATCACCATCACCTGGGGAGGACAGCACATTCCCCGCAGGTAAGGCCGCCTACCAGCTGCTCCTCCACCTTTACCAGCTACAGTGATTGAGCCCTCATTGTCTCCTGCAGCCCGATCGAAGTCAAGGTCGGTTCTGAGGCCGGTCAGCAGAAGGTGAGGGCCTGGGGCCCCGGCCTGGAGGGAGGCGTTGTTGGGAAGTCTGCTGACTTCGTGGTGGAGGCTGTTGGAGAGGACGTTGGAACGCTGGGTGAGTGAGATGGAGGTGAGGGAGCAGGAAATGTCGCCGGTTTCTCCTGTCTGAGCCGTCTGCACTGCTCTCGCTCAGGTTTCTCTGTGGAAGGTCCGTCTCAGGCCAAGATCGAATGCGACGATAAGGGCGACGGCTCGTGTGACGTGCGCTACTGGCCCACGGAGCCCGGGGAGTACGCTGTCCACGTGCTGAACAACAACGAGGACATCCAGCACTCTCCCTTCATGGCCGAGATAGTCAGCCCTCCTGGGAAAGACTTCTACCCCGACAAGGTGAGGCCGTTCACGGCGAGGACGGGCTGCAGAGACGCGGCGTGTCCCTCAGCGCCTTCATCCTGGATGGTGCTCTGTTTCAGGTGAAGGCGTTTGGTCCCGGCCTGCAGAGCAGCGGTCTGGCTGTGGGTAAGCCCACCGAGTTCACGGTGGACGCCAAACAAGGAGGGAAAGCTCCTCTGAAGATCTCTGCTCAGGTTGGTGTTCTTCCTGAAAATGAGCCGCAGCATCTTTTCCACAGCATCCAATAAAAACACTGATCCTCACAGGATGGAGAAGGAAACCCTGTGGAGGTCCAGGTGAAAGATAACGGTAACGGCACATTCACCTGCACGTACACCCCACGCAAACCACTGAAACACACCGTCATGGTGTCCTGGGGGGGAGTCAACATCCCGGACAGTCCGTTCAGGGTGAGGAAGCCCCTCCCTCTCCGTTTTTAGTCCCGCCTTCTGTCTCTGCACCTCCTGAGCTCCTCTGTCTGCTTCTTGAACCACAGATGAACGTGGGAGCCGGCTGTCATCCCAACAAGGTGAAAGTGTCGGGCCCTGGCATCGCGAGGACCGGCCTGAAGGCCTTCGATCCAACCTACTTCACTGTGGACTGTTCAGAGGCGGGTCAAGGTAAACCCAGCAGCAGAGATCTGGGTCTGCAGAGACCAATCGCTCTCATCTCACAGTCTCATGGCCACTTTGTTCACTTTGACATCTTTAAAGATGGAAGGTGGCCTTACAGCAGAGGCCGGTGTTGGTTATATAAAATAAATCTATCATTCAGAATCAGAAAAGAAGGTCAGACTTTTTAAAGATGGATGATCAGCTAGAAATCTGGAATCTCTACAGTCAGAGCAGATCTAATCTCCTTCCTGTTCCTTCCCGTTCTGCCGGGTCAACGGTTGGAACGTTATCATCATAAGATGAAGGAATGTTGCTCTGATTGGGACTACAACCCTCTGCTAAAAGAACTACAAAACCCAGAAGCACCGTCCTGAAACCTGTTTATGAAATGGAAACTTCAGGAGGTGGCCCACACGTCCTGTCACACAAAGGATTGTGGGAAACCATATTGCTCTTTGCTGGCATGTAGGGAGCTTCCTATGCTAACTGAGCTAAGCTAGGAAGCATCCTGCTTCCTTTTCCTCCCTCCTTTCTTCCAGCCCCCATCACTCTACGTTTCTGCCTTTTGGTCCTCAGGTGACATCAGCATAGGGATCAAATGTTCTCCTGGCGTGGTGGGACCAGCAGAGGCAGACATCGACTTTGACATCATCAGAAACGACAACGACACCTTCACGGTGAAATACACGCCTCCCGGAGCGGGCAGCTACACCATCATGGTGCTGTTCGCCGAACACGTGAGTGAAACTGAAGCATGAGGAGTGGGAATGTGGCTCCGTCGAAACTGAATCGCTTCGCTCTCTGGTTAGGCCATCCCCATGACGCCGTTCAGGGTGAAGGTGGATCCCGCTCACGACGCCAGCAAAGTGAAGGCTGAAGGACCGGGACTCAGTCGCAGCGGTAAGAAACAAACCATGATGCTTCCCAGGAGAACGTCTCTGCATCCTTCTGAACGCCTCCTGGGAAATAAACTCCTAAATATACGGAAAAGATTTCCATTAATACTGATAGTCAGAAATATTCCATCAAAGAAATCTGATATTAAAAGACTGATCTCATCGATGGCTTTATTTATTTCTTACTTTCAATTTATTTCAAGATCAGATTCATAATGGATGTTTCTATTTTTCTGACATTGAATAAAGTAGTTTTATTAAAGGAGAATTCCGGTTTTTTACACTTTTAGCCCATTTTCTGTAGTGTCCAGGATGAAATCGAATGATCGACACCAACATTTTGACAATTGGTCCTGTCTCTGCTTTTTGGCTCATGCAGAATCCCCCCCTGGCTGCTTCAGAATGGCTTCCATAGTGCATGTCCGATAATGTCCTTAAAACAACCTTAAACGTTCTTTTTTTAAAATATGCTACTCACCGGGTCGTCAGCGCTGTTCAATGACGTTCCAAAAAAAGTTTCGTGAAGAAAAACCGTTCCTGTCTTGTTTTATTTAGCATTTTGTAAATCCCAGAACTATTTTTTCCGATACATCACAACCGCTTATAAACTTCCGCTTCCCGTTCGAATCTGAAGCGTTGCACACTCCAGACCACTAGTTGGCGACAATGTCTCTATATACTCCTCCTCAGTATATTCCGGTTCAAAACGGTATCCTCTACCGTCAAACTCAAAGTCCAATATGTCCTCCTCAAGAATCCACCTTTCGTATTCCATTTTCAGAGTTTTTTAAAGTGTTTAACAGAGACGTTAGCACCTCGACGTCGGAGTACACAGAGTGAAGCGAAAAGACTACAACTAATCGTAAACAGGCCCCATTTCCGTTTCCGGTGGCGGAGGGATATTGACTATTCCAACAGAACTCAATGGGATTTACAAAATGCTAAATAAAACACTACAGGAACGTTTTTTCTTTACGAAACTTTTTTTGGAACGTCATTGAACAGCGCTGACGACCCGGTGAGTAGCATATTTAAAAAAAAGAACGTTTAAGGTTGTTTTAAGGACATTATCGGACATGCACTATGGAAGCCATTCTGAAGCAGCCAGGGGGGGATTCTAAATGAGCCAAAAAGCAGAGACAGGACCAATTGTCAAAATTTTGGTGTCGATCATTCGATTTCATCCTGGACACTACAGAAAATGGGCTAAAAGTGTTAAAAACCGAACTTCTCCTTTAAATATAATTTAGTTCCAAAATAGCTCATTAATCTCAAAGGGAATTTAAATGGTGCATGTTAATGGCTTTAATCCCATTTTTATTTTGAGATAATTAAATCAGAAAACAGATAATAAATCATGAAATAAATGAATTGATAATGTTTTTGTTTTTATTTCTTAGTAATCTCTCAATAACAGTATTTATTGATTTAGAATACAGAGAAGGTCCATAGGAAGGTTGGTTACAGTCTCCTTCTTTCTTTACAATCCAGCTCTAACTGCAGATAATCCCATTTATGAACCAATCCAATGGATTATAGATTTAACGGGAGCTCATGCTTTCAGGGAAACTCCTCTTTCCACTCATGATTTCCTGTTTCCTGCAGGCGTGGAGTTGAACAAACCCACTCACTTCACGGTGACCACCAAAGGAGCCGGAAAGGCCAACCTGGACTGCAGCTTCAGCGGAGCCACCAAAGGAGAGGCTGTCAAGGACTTTGAGATCATAAACAACCACGACAACACGCACACGGTCAAATATACGCCTGTGCAGCAGGTCGGCCATTTAATCCGTCTGATGTTGCTCACTGCGCCCCCTCTCCTCTGGGAGGGGAGGCACGGTCTTTGGCGGGGAGGTAAATCTGCTCGCCTCTCCCCTTCAGGGTCCTCTCGGGGTCGCTGTGACCTACGGTGGAGATCACATTCCTAAGAGCCCCTTCAACGTCGCTGTGGCTCCAACGCTGGACCTGAGCAAGGTCACGGTCAGCGGGCTAGGAGACAGTACGTACAACGCCGCCGCCTCAACTCCTCCGTCTGTCACGGCGTCTCATTCTGTCATTTTCTGCAGGAATATTTCTGCCTGTTTGTCGTTATCTGATGGTATTTTTGGATGCTTGATTTATTGTTTAGCTCAGGAAGTTTTTTTGTCTCTGGGCATAGACCGATGCGTCCGCTGGACCGTATTTTTCTCTGTCAGAAGCCGATGCAGACGAACATTTGCTGATTTATTATTGAGACATTTTTAGTTTATGAAGGCAGAAAAAAATCACCCCAACAAACAGCTCATCAGCTCATAGCGGATCCTTTAGATTGAAGTTAAAATATTCGGCCTAAAGAGAAATCGGTATGGGCCGATGACCAGTCGCTTCATCTTCTCTTCCATTTAGGGTCAATCATTTCCAGCAGAAGTTTTGGTTTTAAGTGATTCTGGATTCTTTCTGTGTTGCTGCAGAGATGACTGTCGGCAAAGACAAGGAAGTGACGGTGAAATCGAAGGGAGCTGGAGGTCAGGGAAAAGTTGCTGCCAAGGTCACCGGACCATCAGGGAAACCTGTGGCCTGCAAGGTCAGAGTCATTAATACGCATCTCTTATTTCTCTTAAAGTTTAAAGTAGTGAACTTTCTAAACTGGATGTTTGGTGCCTCCAGGTGGAGCCGGGGCTTAGCCCAGAGACCAGTCAGCTGAAGTTCATCCCCCGAGAGGCGGGACCCTACCAGGTGGAGCTGACCTACGACGGCGTGCCCATCCCAGGTTCCCCCTTCACTCCTACAGCCTATCCCTCCTCAGACCCGTCCAAGGTGAGCAGCAGGCGGCCCCGCCCTCTCAGACCCCCGTCTGGCGGCCGTTAAACCCCCACTCCTGCCTCCCTTCTGCAGGTGCGCTGCTCCGGCCCAGGACTGGAGCGTGCCAAGGTCGGAGAGACAGGGGAGTTTGTGGTGGACTGTACCAACGCCGGTCCGGCCGAGCTTACCATCGAGATCATCTCGGACAGCGGCACAGAGGCAGAGGTCCACATCCAGGACAACGGCGATGGAACCTACACCATCACCTACATCCCCCTCTACCCCGGCTCCTACACGCTCACCATCCGCTACGGGGGCCAGGATGTGCCAAACTTCCCCGCCCGCCTCAATGTGGAGCCGGCGGTCGATGCCAGTGGAGTGCGCGTGTTCGGACCGGGAGTGGAAGGCAAAGGTAACGGTGGCCATGGCAACCAGCATGATGTTGGAGGATTAACACGTCTTTCTCTCGCTCGCTTTTCTGCAGTTCTTTATTCTTTTTCCTGTTTAGGTAGAAAAGTTAACTGATTAACTTATTTCATCCTCCGTAGCTGAAATCGTTGGTAGCTTTTTGTTTGCTGGGTTTTTTTTTTTGTCTGTGAAGTTCTAATAAAGCCGTAAATGACATCTGCTCACGCCTCGACATTTGCTGCACCCGTGTTTTTCAGGAGTCTTCCGAGAGGCGACCACGGATTTCACCGTGGATGCTCGAGCTCTCACACAGAGCGGAGGAGACCACATCAAAACCCTCATCAGCAACCCGTCGGGCAGCCGCACCGACGCCCTCATCACAGACCTGGGAGACGGGACTTACGCCGTGGAGTACACCCCCTACGAGGAAGGTGAGTCTGAAGGCTGGAGAGGAACAGCGAGAGCTTTCAGTCTGCTCCGGACGGTAACTGTGTGTTTGCTTCAGGCCCTCACAGCGTGGAGGTTTCCTACGACGGCTCCCCGGTGCCCAAAAGCCCGTTCCATGTGGCCGTCACCGAAGGCTGTGACCCAGCTCGTGTTCGCGTGCACGGTCCTGGACTGAAAAGCGGCATCACCAACAAGACCAACAAGTTCACGGTGGAAACCAGGTAGGAAGCTCTGAACGGGGGGAGGCGCTAGCCAGTGTCCTGCTTTTTGATTTGACGGTCATGTTGTCTTGCTGCTGCAGAGGAGCAGGAACCGGAGGCCTCGGTCTGGCAATGGAAGGTCCGTCAGAGGCCAAGATGTCCTGCACGGACAACAAGGACGGCAGCTGCACCGTGGAGTACGTTCCCTCTGAGCCGGGCACCTACAGCCTCAACATTACCTATGGAGGACAACCGATCAAAGGTGACCGCTGGGAAGAACTTTCTGGGAATATTTGCATCTGCCATGTTTAGCTAATGTGGCTTCAGTTCTGTGTGAATATAAGGCGGCTCAGTCCAACCCAAACACATGTAAAGAGCTGCCCTAGCATGGGCATCCACCGTCTGTTGCTATAGCAACGGGGGGCGCAGAGCACTTAGTCTCGCCTCATAGATTGGCCTCCTTGTTCTCAATGATTGTTGCTGCTGCAGCAGAAATGCAGGGCGGCCATGATGGTTTCCGCTGTCTTCCTCTCTCTCTTTCCTGTTCCCGTATTATTGATGATCTGTTGTGTCGGAGCAGGAAGCCCGTTCTCGGTGCCGGTCAGCGACACGGTGGACAGCACCAAGGTGAAGTGTCAGGGTCCCGGCCTGGGCAACAACGTCAGGGCCAACATCCCCCAGTCATTCACTCTGGACGCATCCAAAGCTGGCGTGGCGCCGATACAGGTCCGCGTGCAAGGACCCAAAGGTGCTGTGGCTCTTGGACCTCCTCCATTTTTAAAAGTGTTTCTATAGGGAAAGCTGATCTGTGTCCTGTGTCCTCTGCAGGTGTGGTGGAGCCGGTGGAGGTGGTGGATAACGGAGACCAGACTCACACGGTCAACTACGTTCCCACCAGAGAGGGGCCCTATTCTATCAACGTGTTGTACGCCGATGAGGAGATCCCTCGCAGGTAAACCTGCGAAATACCTTCACTACAGGTCCTCAAAAATTATATGAAGCCAAAAAAAACAAACTGCATGCTGGAAAGGGAGGTCCTTATTGCTAGCGTAGCATTGCTAGCATAGCATTGCTAGTCTAAAACCTTTCCCCAGTTTTGCGTTACTTCTGTGCAGAGGAAAGCCCACTCTGAGTGTTGGCGCCACCTAAAGGGCAGGAGGGAGAAAATCAGTGTCTTCGCAGTTTTTAAAGGGGTTTTAAGTTTTAGTTATATTGATAACTGAATCAATTTTCCAGCCGAAAGATCCCTGCATGCAAAAAGAAGTAGACTTTTCTAAACGGTGGCGGTGAACCGATGATGGGTGGCGGTCATGAAAACATTCAGATCCTGCAGGGAAACGTCTGCAATTTAGTGCAGAGAGGATCTCAGTAAGACTGCAGGGTTTTACTAAAGGAATCTCTGGATCTCTAAAGGAACCTCTGCAGCTTTTTCCATCACAGTTTTCCTCAGCGCGTAGAAAACAGTTTGATTAGCAGAAACATGGAGGAGCAGCTCCTCCTGGCAGGGATTTAAACACATAAAGATCAGCAGATTCTGGAAAATGTTTTTGTAGGAAATGACTTGGACTCCGTGACACGAAGGCGCACCCAGATGCGTCATGTCGGTCTGTGCCTTACAACGCCCCCTACAGTCTACCAAAAATATTGGGGAAAACAGAATAATTTGTGTTCATTTGTGATTTCTGAAAGAATTTTGCTTTAATTTTATTTTAGTCTGATAAAATGACTAAATATTTATTAGTTTTTTGTTTAAAAGTTGAAAGAAGTTGAAGGCTGACGCTGTTGATCCTGTTTGCTCCCATCAGCCCCTACAAGGTGAAGGTGCTCCCTACCCACGATGCCAGCAAGGTGCGCGCCAGCGGGCCCGGCCTCAACACCACCGGCGTTCCCGCATCGCTGCCTGTTGAGTTCACCATCGACGCCAAAGATGCTGGCGAGGGACTGCTGGCGGTGCAGATCACTGTGAGGACTCGCACCGACACTTTCACCCACAAATTTCTGCCTGATTTAGCATCGCTGAGACTTTTTATGAATCTCACAGGATCTGAATTTAGCTTCTAAAACAATTAAAGCTGGACAACGTCTGCAGCCGCCTGACCTCCGATATCACACCAGGATTTCCATTCTATTCAGTTTATTTCTATAGCTCCAATTCATGTCATCTCGGATCACTTTATAGAAACGATTCGACCAGATCTTGGAATAGACATAGAAGTTAACATTTTAGCAGATGAGAATCATTAAAAACATAAATTTAATTTTTTCATTAGAATTTACCTGTACAATAAACCTGTTATTTTGGTTTTATGACTT
>NW_015151275.1:185258-197137 GCF_000732505.1 Cyprinodon variegatus | reverse complement strand
TAGAAGCAGATCTATAACCTAGAAGCAGACCTGTAACCTAGAAGCAGATCTATAACCTAGAAGCAGACCTGTAACCTAGAAGCAGATCTATAACCTAGAAGCAGACCTAAATGAGCTTTAAAGGTCCCTGATGTCCATCCACTGTTGGACCAACCAGGATCACTCATTAGTAAAATATCTTCTAGATGCTTTTTCCTTCCTGGAAGTCTTTTAGGTTTTTAATGTGTCTGAAA
This sequence comes from Cyprinodon variegatus, assembly GCF_000732505.1. NCBI lineage: Eukaryota > Metazoa > Chordata > Actinopteri > Cyprinodontiformes > Cyprinodontidae > Cyprinodon > Cyprinodon variegatus. Next base: position 196,904 of record NW_015151275.1, on the reverse strand, counting down.
ATATTTAATAGAGATTTATTGTTATTGTTGGCACTGACTCTTCCTCACTGTGGTTGTTTTTCCATATATTCTGATTATTTCTGGATCCTTTAGAAGTGAATCATTCATTCTCCACTCTTAGGTTGTTCATTCTTCTATAAATTTATTGCTATAACTGGATCTTGGTCTGATACCGTTACTGCTTCAATATGGATATTTGTAACTTTGTTTATCCCTCCTTAAAAGAAAAAAGAGATTATTCTGGACCTTCTTCTTCCATGGACCTTTGAAAGAAGCTGTATTCACGCGCCTTTGGGTGGATTTAACGCCAATCATCTGCTAACTCGCCCAGTTTCTTCCCTGGAAGTTATTCCAGGGAAGAAACTCCAGGCTGGGAAGTTTAGGGCTGCAGAGTTCACTGAGCGTTTGTTCTCGCTGCGCGTTTAAAGAAATCCTCCTCCTCCTGTTTCTTCTTGTTCAGGACCCAGAGGGGAAGCCCAAGAAGGCCAACATCCGTGACAACCATGACGGGACCTACCTGGTGTCCTACGTACCCGACATGACGGGCAGATACACCATCCTGATCAAATATGGAGGCGATGAGATCCCGTATTCGCCGTACCGCATCAGAGCTCTGCCCACCGGAGACGCCAGCAAGTGCACCGTCACAGGTGGGACCAGATGGTTTTTCTTCTTCTACGCTCTGAATCAGAAATCATTTCTATTTTAGATTTATTACACATTTTACTGAGAGAAATTCTAAGCAAAATGAAAGGACCAGTGATTGATCTCCTAATGCAGAAACATACTCGCTAAAAAACGATATGATTTAATACCTCCATTAAAAAGCAAATGATGAAAAGTTGAATTTAAATCAAAGAGGAGTTAAAGATGGCGGCCCCAGAAAGGGTCCTTTATTTTTGATTAGCTGCTGGTCGTGTTTCTCCTTCGCTGCGTTTCTCATGTTGCTCAGGTTTGTTGTGTGATGTTCCTCACGCAGTGCTCCTCAGTCATACACCACCCCCCCGATGCCCCCCCCCACCATCACCACCACCACCCAGCACCCCCACAGCCCTGTCTGACTCTCTTTTGTTTTTCTTGCTCCCTGCTTCTCACCTTTATCAGTCTCAATCGGCGGTCACGGTTTAGGTAAGCCATCTGAAAACATTTATAAAAGGACAACTGCTCTATTTTTATTAATTTCTTCCCTCTTGGCATGGAAAATTAACGGTACCGACCTTTTTAAAAGAATGTCCCATCCTTTGCTTTGTTGTTTTTTTTTTAATCTTCCAGCTCATTTTCCTTTTTCATAACTCTTCCTGTCTTTCATGTATTTATTTGGACGGACTAAAGGACTAACAGCGTGGAAAGGACGGCATGGTGGAATGGTTCTTGGGCTAATCTGGTTCTAGTTGGAGACTGAATAGAAACGACTAGCTGGTTCCATCAGACTGGAATAACATGACTTTAACCTCATGGTTGTGGAATGTGCATGCAGCCTGTTTTTAAAGGCAAACCTGCGAAGATATGGAGGCCTGAACTTGCCAAAACCAAACATGCTAACAAAAAAATTCACATGTCTTCTGATTGTTAGAAAATTTGATTATATTATTAAATAAATTTTTTATTAATTGTTTTTTTTTCACAACATTTCTTAAGAGCACAATTTTTTTTGTTATGCTAGCTTTTAAAAAAATATATAAATACCTGAGGCTTTGTTTTATTTGATAAAACAAACATATATTTTAATTTAATTGAACTATAGACTGTGGAAGTGTATGTTGTAATTGCAGAGTTGGATACTTATCTTTTTTACTTTTTATTTATATATATATATATTTTTTTTTTTATCTTTTAAGTTATTTAGAGGAAAATTCTTTGGAAGCTTAAGTAGATTTTGAGAAAACAAATCCTCCAGAATAGAGGAAATGGGTTCGTAGAACTAAAAGGAAATAATTTAAACATAACAATAAAATATAGTTTAGACATTTTTTTTTGTTGCATTGAAAGACATTCAAAGAAAATGACTTGATCTTGATTTTTGGCATCTTCAGTCTTCCATACTTTCCTCGACGTAAAGCCGTCACAACAAATGACAGTCTGTGTTTTTCTCCCGAAGGCGCCGGCGTTGGTCCAACTATTCAGATCGGTGAACAGACGGTCATTACAGTTGATGCAAAGGCTGCTGGAAAGGGCAAGGTGACGTGCAGCGTGTGCACGCCCGAAGGGGCGGAGCTGGACGTGGACGTGGTGGAAAACGAGGACGGCACGTTTGACATCTTCTACACGGCGCCGCAGCCCGGGGAGTATGTGATATGTGTCCGTTTTGGAGGCGAGCACATTCCCAACAGTCCGTTCCAAGTCACGGTGAGTCCGTCGCTGCAGCCAGACAGCCGCTGCTTGTCCTCATGTCTTTTTTTCTCTTTGAAGCCGCCTTTAAAGGCCGATAAAGCAGATAAAACCCAAAGTTACTAGAAAATATTATAAAACTACTCAAACATCTGCATGAATTTAGCATATTTTGACCTTTTCAGCGTGATGCTTCTTTCTGATTTTGCGTGATGATGTTTAGGGAACCTAAATGATTATAACTGTGTTAAACCCTCCGTCTTCTCTCCTCGCCACCTCCTGACCGTCCCAGGCTCTGGAAGGACCGTCAGACCAGCTCATTCAGCAGGGACAAATGCCCCAGTACTACGCGGCGCAGCCCTGGGTACCTAACCACCCTCCAGCCTTCATGTGTCTCTGGCTCCTTTGTCTTCAGCTTTCCTTTCCCGTCCCGTTGTTGTTCTTCCATATCATTTTCATCATCCCACCATCGGCGCCTTCTGTCTCTCTGGGCGGGTGTTTCCTTCATTTCATATGGCCGCCCACACATGAGCAGTGCGGCTGAGCTGTACGGTGACGTAGAGGAGGTGTACGTTTCCTTCCGTGCAGCTTTAGTGCAGCTCTGTTGTTTTCTGCTTCATGTGGAAATCGCTTGAGCACCCGAAGCGATTTTATGTTTTCCGCTTTTTTTGTCCTCATGGTTCTCTGTTGGCGCCATCCTCTTGACCATAACCCTCATCGTCATTTCATTCAGTGTCGTCTCAGCTTTGACCGTTTTGCAGTCGCTTGAAGCACATCCTAAACCCTTTGTTTCTGCTCTGTCTCCTAGGCAACGGACAGACCAGCTGGGATGAACGGCCTGGATGTGGCCGGACTTCGACCTTTTGACCTGGTCATCCCATTCACCATTCAGAAGGGAGAGATCACAGGTAAGGGGTCGGGTTTTAACGCCGTCCTTCCTTCTCACCCTTTCATCACGTCTTTCTGGGGTTTTTTTTAAAGGCGAGGTCCGAATGCCATCAGGCAAAGTGGCAAAGCCCGACATCACCGACAACAAGGACGGCACCGTGACGGTGAAGTACGCCCCAACAGAGGCCGGTCTGCATGAGATGGACATTAAATACGATGGCATCCATATCCCGGGTACATCGAAGCTCTAAACGCCGTTCGGAGAAGGAAGTCCGTTTTCTGACCCATCTGTGTCTCCCTCAACAGGAAGTCCCCTTCAGTTCTTTGTGGACTACATGAACAGCGGGAACGTCAGCGCCTACGGCCCCGGTCTCATCCACGGAACCGTTAACAAGCCGGCCGTCTTTACTGTTGACACCAAGGATGCTGTAGAGGGTGCGCAGAAATCTCTTCCACTGATGAATCCACTTAAATCCAAATTAATGAATGAATGTACCGACTGTATGCAGAGAAGCTGTGGTTCAACTTTTGCTCAAACTCGGCCAAAAAAATCAGCTTTTGATTGGATTTTTGCAGAGAATAAAACTCTTGGTTTGTGTCGTTGCAGGCGGTCTTTCTCTGGCCATTGAGGGTCCTTCCAAAGCAGACATCAGCTGCGTGGACAATCAGGATGGGACCTGCACCGTGTCCTACCTGCCTGTTCTGCCAGGAGACTACAGCATCCTGGTCAAATATAATGACAAGCACATCCCAGGAAGCCCCTTCTCTGCCAGAATCACCGGTAAGTCTTTAGTTTTCATCTTTAAGCAGCTAGCAGGCTAATTGTGGCAGTAAAGCTAACTGCCCTGCTGCTGTCATTAAATGAGATCTTTGGCTTCTTTTAGACTCATGACACTAATTTCAAGGAATCCAGGGATTTCCTCTTTATTTTATCCTAATTCTGTAGTATTTGAATGCAAAAATATATTTGAGACTCAAAAAAATGCATTTGAACGCTGCTTTTCTTTGATTGTTTTATTTGATAGAAGTCCAGTCTTTTTTGTTTAAAGCAACTTTTTTAATTGAAGTAACATTTTTTTTTTATTGGACCATATAATTGGTAGGACATTTGTGTCTTTATTATTCAATCAAAAAAGAAGGAAGAAAGCTCCAGCAGAACCAGGCTCAGTGTGAGCGGCCATCTGCTGAGGCCGACTGGGGTTCAAGGAGACAGAACTGCTGAGGCCGACTGGGGTTCAAGGAGACAGAAGCAGACATAGAAATAGAAGCATAGATACAAAAGGCGACTCTAAAAGGCGGCCCCGTCCAGGAAACACACAGCCAGGCAGACGAGCTCCGAGCCAGCTCCCATGTCAGAGGATGAAGAGAGCACATCTACTTAGTCACAGTAAGAGAAACAGGACTACACTGGAAAACAGGCCAAGCTCCAACATCTAGAAACAAAGGTGTTGATGGCAGCAGCACATCTGATATTTCTCTCCAGGATGGAGTCACAGCCAAACAGGAACAGACCAGATGAAGCTACTATGAGAAAAAGCAGAGAGAGCAGAACGTTAGAGATTGAACTAACAGATTCTGCAGAGTGGGAGAATAGAGATAGAATGAAGCAGAATGATGAAAAAGGGGTCCCTATGTCCTCCAGCAGTCTAAGCCTATAGCAGCAGAACTATAGAGATAGCTCAGGATAACCTGAGCCACTCTAACTAGAAGCTTTGGCTGGATTCTCTCCTTGGACCTGGGGTCCCGTAGAAAAAGGCCCCAATTAGCCCATCAGAGGCAAACTGCTTCTTTATATAAAGCAGGACTGTGTGAATGACTGGAGTCTGATGGGTTTGGCTGGATTGGTTATTTTGCTCCAATGGCCACCAGTTGATCTCAGGACATGAGGACGTTAAGCCAGCCTGTATTTACCGTCCCCAGGAGACGACTCCATGAGGATGTCTCATCTGAAGGTGGGTTCAGCGGCCGACATCCCTCTGGATATCGGAGAGCTGGACCTCAGTCAGCTGACTGCCTCCCTCACCACCCCGTCAGGGCGTGAGGAGCCCTGCCTGCTGAAGATCCTGAGGAACGGCCATGTTGGTGAGTCTACGGTGGGTCGGAGCTCAGCCGTTTGGTCGCCTCATCCCTGTTTTTAACCTTTCGCTTCTTGTTTTGGCACACCCTTTCACTCCACCGCAGGCGTCTCGTTTGTGCCTAAAGAAATCGGCGAGCACCTGGTGAACATAAAGAAGAACGGCCGCCATATTGCCAGCAGCCCCATCTCGGTGATGATCAGCCAGTCGGAGATCGGAGATGCCAGCCGCGTGCGTGTGAGCGGGCCGGGCCTGAGCGAGGCCAGGACCTTTGAGCCTGCAGAGTTCATCATCGACACTCGTGATGCAGGTAGTGGTTGGAGGGCGTCTCAAATTATCTTTGCTGAGGGAACGGGCTAAACGCTGAGCTCTGGTTGTGCTCAGGATACGGCGGCCTCAGCCTCTCCATCGAAGGACCCAGCAAGGTGGACATAAACACGGAGGACCAGGAGGACGGCACCTGCAAGGTCACCTACTGCCCCACTGAACCAGGAAACTACATCATCAACATCAAATTTGCTGACCAACATGTGCCAGGTGCTCACCATGGAAACGCTGAGGGTTAAAGGTCAGACATGAGCTGCTTTTGGTTCATTCAGTCAATCAAACCGTGTCTGTGCAGGGAGCGCCTTCACCGTGAAGGTGACTGGGGAGGGCAGGATGAAGGAGAGCATCACCAGGAAGAAGAGGGCAGCGTCCGTCGCCAACGTCGGTAGCCAGTGTGACCTCAGCCTGAAGATCCCAGGTGACCCAGACAGGAAGTAGCAAAGCCTGTTAGCCCAAAAAGCAGAATGCATCGGAAACGTGACCCCCTCCCCGCTCTGGGTTCCTGTGCTTTCAGAGATCAGCATCGCAGACATGACGGCTCAGGTGACGAGTCCCTCAGGTCAGGTCCACAAAGCCGAGATCATGGAGGGAGAGAACAACACCTACTGCATTCGCTTCGTCCCCACCGAGACCGGCGTGCACACTGTCTGCGTCAAGTACAACGGCGCCCACGTTCCTGGCAGCCCCTTCCAGTTCACCGTCGGGCCCCTGGGCGAGGGCGGGGCCCATAAGGTCCGCGCCGGAGGGCCGGGCTTGGAGAGGGCGGAGGCTGGAGTCCCAGGTTGGTGTGGGGGTGTGTGTGAGCGGGATGTGGATGGTGACGTCACGCTGACTCCTCTCTGCCGCTCGCAGCCGAGTTCAGCATCTGGACCAGAGAGGCTGGAGCTGGGGGCCTCAGCATCGCCGTGGAGGGGCCCAGCAAAGCCGAGATCACCTTCGAGGACCGCAAGGACGGCTCCAGCGGAGTGTCCTACGTTGTGCAGGAGCCTGGTGAGAGGAAGCTAAAGCCTCCATGTTTACCGTGGAGACGGAGCGGTAGGGTTAGCGCTTAGCAGGAGCCGCGGGTGACAAAGCACCGACGTTACCCGTTCCTTTCATTTATTATTGGTTTGGTTAATTTAACATTTTGGTAACATTTGTAGTTTTTGTGATTTTTTTTTTTTTAAAACGAAGGAAGAAAAACTGTTTCTTCTTCAGCAACCTTCCCTAAAGTCTGCAGAACAAATTGGGGAACAGTTGGACTGAAAAAGCCTGATGGGCTGGTCTCCATGGAAACCCAGACTTACTGAAACCAGTTTGATCAGGTTCTGATTCAAAGCTGAGCAGCTTGTTTCTAGTCAAAGTTGATCTGGAAGAGAAAATGGAAAACTCTGAAAGAAATGGAAACTGCAAAGAGTTGAAGCTCTGAACGAATTTAGCGACTTTCTGTTTCTGTCATTCCAGGCGACTACGAGGTGTCCATCCGGTTTAACGACGAGCACATCCCAGACAGCCCCTTCATCGTCCCCGTGGCCTCGCCATCAGATGACGCCCGCCGCCTCACTGTTGCCAGTCTTCAGGTGAGGCTCTGAGACACGCACACATCCCTGTGCATGCGCACCAGGCTGCGGTGCGCCGCCCGCCGTGCAGCAGCAGCCGCCATCAGCTCGGTTCTTCTAAAACCGGAGCGTAAAGCTGCAGACGATCAGGAAACTTTAGCCATTTGGCTCACGGGGCCAATCAGAGGTTCTTCTAGATGCTTTTAGATCAGGGTTGAAAAGAGAAGCTGCTGCTGCTGCATGGGGGGGCGGCGCCGTGGATTCTGGGAAACTGGAGGACTGTGTGTGTTTCTCGTGCCTCATTCTAAAGGCTCCCAACAGCCTTTCAGCTGCAGGTCACATCAGGGCGCTAAAGGGTTAAAGAGGTTGGAAAGGGGTCGTTCCTGTCTTCCCCCCCCCCCCTTCATCATCTCCATTCAGTTGGTTGCTAATGGCTCATCTTTCCGCTACGGCTTTAAACCCAGGAAACAAACTTCCTTCCTGTCTTTCCACGGCTCGGCCCCCCCCTCTTTAGCCCGTTTAGTGACCCCCCCTCCAGGTAAAACCAGGTGTATGTAAGCAGGAGAGCCCCTGCAGGTTGGTCTCAGCAGGTCATTGCTGGGATGGGGACTCAGTGTTAGTGTGTGTGCAGGAGTCGGGTCTGAAGGTCAACCAGCCGGCGTCGTTCGCCGTCAGCCTGAACGGAGCCAAAGGGGTGATCGACGCCAAGGTCCACAGCCCCTCTGGAGCGTTAGAGGAGTGCTGCGTCACCGAGATCGACCAAGGTAGCTGGAGACGGATCCCTGAGGGTAGCGGGGTGTGTTCTCGGCGGCTGAGCTCCGTTTTTCCTTCTTCCTTCCAGATAAATACGCAGTGCGGTTCATCCCCAGAGAGAACGGCCTCTACTTGATCGATGTCAAATTTAACGGAAGTCACATTCCAGGAAGTCCGTTTAAAATCCGCGTGGGAGAGACGGGCCAGGCCGGCGACCCGGGGATGGTGTCCGCCTACGGACCGGGCCTGGAAGGAGGAACTACAGGTAGAACGGCTCATAAAGGCTCCATAGATAAACTGCTTTGCTTTTAGCTCCTTTTTCAGCAGGAAACTTTCAAAGGTCAGATTTAACTCAGCGGTTCGTCTCTTGGAAGGATTTTTACTCATTTTCCAGAAGCTGCAGTTGGTGTTAAACCTTTGAAGTCACTGAGGTGATAAAGCACCCTGACCAAGAGGCTTTAAAACATTGAAGATAATTTCCCCATTTGCAGCTCAGGGTCTAAGCTCAGGACCTCACTAATGTGGTAAACCACATTATTCTCCCTCCATCTTCCCAATTCCACCTTTTCCCAGTGCAGATTTGGCCGGCTAGTTTCTGCCCCCTGCTGGTCAGTTTATGATCTGCATGTTTTCTTTTTTAATATTCATATATATATATATATATATATATATATATATATATATATATATATATATATATATATATATATGTATGTGTGTTTTCTGTGTCCATAAAAGCGAGCGTGCATCAGGAAGCAGGGCGGTGTGTGATGCAGCAGCTTTGCGGTGATTTTGGTTCCTGAACCAGAGCAGCTAAAACCTGCCAGAGTTTAGAAAGAAACGGGAGCAACGCTTTCTGCCATTTTCTCCCTGATTGACTCCCTGACTGTTTCCAGGAACTGCATGTGAATTTGTGGTAAACACGAGCACCGCGGGCCCCGGGGCCTTAGCTGTGACCATTGATGGGCCCTCCAAGGTCAAAATGGACTGTGTGGAGTGTCCAGAGGGTTATAGAGTGACGTACACTCCTATGGCCCCCGGAAACTATCTCATCTCCATCAAATATGGCGGCCCTTACCACATCGTCGGAAGTCCCTTCAAGGCCAAGATTACAGGTGATGCCGTGTTTTTGTTGCTGATCTGGAATGTTCCAGTTGGACGCGTCCAACCCTGACGTGTTTTCCAGGTTCCAAGCTCGTGGCCAGCCACAGCATGCATGAAACCTCCTCGGTCATGGTGGATCCCGTGACTCGTGCCATCAGCAGCTCCATGCAGGCTGCTCCCGCTCACTCAGACGCCAGCAAGGTGGCGGCTAAAGGCCCGGGGCTAACCAAGGCCTTTGTTGGACAGAAGAACAGCTTCTGTGTCGACTGCAGCAAAGCAGGTGCGTCTCTCCGTCTACCATGGACACCCGGTTCTGATTCAGTTATATTACAGTTTATCACACATTTATTTATACTTTACATCTGCGCAAAAAAATCCTTTCAAAAAGAGTAAAAAAAAAAAGAGATGCCACACAAAAACCTTGTGGAATGAAAGAAAAGGTAAAATCTCTCTGAACTCATATTTATCGTATTTTTCTGGCCGATTCATCTTTTAAAAGCCAGAAATAATAATTCCAAGGTCGACTACTTTAATTTCTCTTTAATACTGAGGCTTACTGTAGACCTTAAGAGTTAGGGGGCTGATGTGGGGGTGAGTCGTCCTTTAAGGTGATAATGATGATGATCAACCCTCCAAACACTGAAGCTCCAGGCTGATGTTTGCCATCCTCTCTTTCTGCAGGGCGTAACATGCTTCTGGTGGGGGTGGACGGTCCCAAAGTGCCCTGTGAGGAGATCCTGGTAAAGCATCAGGGTAACCGGGTGTACAACGTCAGCTACCAGCTGAAGGAGAAGGGAGAGTACATCCTGGTGGTAAAATGGGGCGACGAGCACATCCCCGGTAGCCCCTACCACCTGACCGTCTGAAGACACCAGGAGGGTTCACCACTGTCCGTTTACAGCTCCAAAATCTGCCCAAATTTAGGTCACCATTGAAGCCACGTGAATCCGATTGGTTGTTGTTGTTTACTGGTCAGAACAACGCAGTGAAGGCTTCTTCTTCTGGGGACGCCCCTTTCATTACTGTAAACCGCCAGTCCGCCGTGCCTTAGAGTGTTTATCATTTTCAGCCTTATTTGACATGAAATGCCAGGATGTGGTAGATTTTGGCTCCCAGCTTTAGCTCACTGTTTACACTGGAGGAGTTCTTGCAAACGTAGGAGAAATCGTGGATTTTGGAGCTTCCAGATGATCGATCACAGGATAAAGCTTCATTACTTCTGTCTTTCTTGAATTATGTGTCTTAATAAAAACCCAGCTTGTCCTTTATGCTGTGTTGGAGTTGCTCAGAAAAAGTTCACTCTCCTTTCAGCTTCTGTTTGATGATGTTTAACCTTTTCAATCTGCTGCTAGTGTGATCCAGTTTTAGCCAGAAACATCCTTACTAATCAAAGGTTGTGCGTATTTCGCTTCCTCTGAACGCTGCTGGAGGATGTGGCTTCTGCTCAGCTCCAGCGTTGGCTCTGCATGTCCTGCAGGAACGCTGACCATCAGCACCTGCTGCGGTTTTCAGCCTGTTGGAGGAAAAATCAACAGGTTCAAAAGGGAAGTTTTCCAACGTGTGCTGAAAGGTTTCCGACGTCACCAATGAGCAGCGGCCTCCCTTCTGCTTCTCACCTCCATTAGACCCTCATTCTTGCTCTGTGCTTCATCTGTGTTTCAAAGCAGAATAAAAAGGCATTTAAAATGATTGTAAGACAGTATTTTGATACACAATAAAGTATTTTTCTCGGTCGAACACATCTGACTTTGATTCCATTTTTTCATTCTGTGGCCAACAGTTTATGGAAAGTTGTTGTTTTCTACCAACAGGGGGAGCCAGAGATGATGATTTTTTTTTTCCAGCTTTTATTGTTATTATTCCAGAGTGGCAGGCTCTGGGAGTGGGGCTTCAATGATGTCACCATCCAAAAATTTCTGCAGAAAAAGGAGGAATTCTGCCAGAAAGCATAAAATCCGTCTGTTGCGGATGCAGCAGAGGATCAGCGTTTCTCAGAGGGGTGTGGAAATAAGGCTAACATGTTAATAATGGATCTTCAGTCTTTATTCTGCTTTCCAGTCCTGATGGGAGAGTTTTTATTTATCACTGATGTCGCTGCCAAGAACAGCTGAATGTTTTTGGTGGAGGAGGTCTGTGTCCCTCATTCTCTAATCAGCCTGCTGTAATTAAACCAGAGTAGAAACATGTAAAATCTAATAACTTTTATTAACAAAGAAAATAGAATTTCTCATATAGAAAAGTAAAGGATTAGTTTTTGCTGTTCAAAGTGTAGGAAATAAATGCTACTTAGATTAAAATAATAAACATTCCTTCCTTAGAAATAATATTTCCTATATTAGCAGTAATTTATTGATTGACTTGAATGAGACGGTGATTGTTGATGAAAACATGGATTAAACATGGCTGATTGTAGCCAAAGGCTTATTTCCATCCCACAGTTAGAAAACATTAAAACATTTATATATTCAGAAAGGGGTCGCTTATAAAGGCAGGTTTTTATTGAACCCCAGAGATATGAAAGAGGAATTAATCTAAACTTAGATGTGACCAATCAAAAAGCTCGGCTCAATAAACTGGACAGAAGATCAAACATTATGGGAGATTCTGGTTTAACTGACAGATGAGGGAAGAAT
>NW_015151275.1:176454-178561 GCF_000732505.1 Cyprinodon variegatus | reverse complement strand
TGATGATGATGATGATGATGATGATGATGAGGATGATGATGCTGATGATGATGATGATGAAATGATGACAATGATGACGGTGATGATGATGATTCTGAAGGTGACAATGATGATGATGATGATGATGACGATGACGATGGCGATGATGATGGCGATGATGATGATGACGATGTAATGATGACAATGACGATGGTGATGATGATGGTGATGATGGTGAAGATGACGAGGATGGTGATGGTGAGGATGGTGATGATGGTGACGATGATGATGGTGAAGATGACGATGATGGTGATGACGATGATGATGACGATGATGACGGTGATGATGACGATGATGATGACGATGATGACGGTGATGATGACGATGATGATGACGGCACATTAAACATGCGGAGAGCTAACAATCTATTTTATCCAGGTGTTTATAATCTAATTATGACCACAGACGGCTGCTTTCATCACTACTGTTTAGTGAACCTGGGCTCCATGGCAACACATAATTACAGCTTTGCCATCAAGTTTGAACAAAGGTTAAAAAACAGCTGCGCTCCTGATCATCTAAACATAAATAGCATTTTATGTTAGCCTCTCTAATGAAGATAAAAATAAATAAATGAGGAGAGAAGAAATAATGTTGTGAAAATTCTTTCTCAGACACTCGCCTTTTATTCTGCTGAATAAACACATTATTAACAGAAGTGGAAGGTTTTCCAGAATCCGTCCTCTGAATTATTATCGGCCTGCAGGTATTTTTCCAATCTGCAGGTATTTGTGCTGCCAGGAATAAAACAGTCAGACCTCCAGAACAGCAGGCGGTCACAGTCTGGCCTTCCTGTCGCTGAAAACGTTCATTCCTGGGAAGCTGTGGGAGCTGCTGGCAGAGGAACGCATTGGATACATGAGGTAATGCTTAGCTTATTTATTCTCCCACTAACAGACAGGAAGTGACGTCCAGAGATTCATGACATCATCACGGATCCAGATGATGTCAGGTCTACGTTGAATTCCCAGGTATTTAAAGTCTTTAATCCTTTCAAGTTACGGATTCTTCCTCTAAATAACAACATATTGATGGTTTAGTTTTCTCCCACACTGTTTACATTTGCTCACTGCTGCACTTTACTGTATGGAATTTAAATGTTCTGAGAGCTGTACGAAATGAAATTTTTAATTTGTATACACCATGTGTACACAATAACAGTATAGGTTTGTCCAAGTCGGGTTTTGTTTTTTATGACCAAATTGGCTTTTCAAATCAAGTCCAGATGGATTATTAATTAGATAATTTAGTGATCAAAAGAATCCACAGGAAAATCATTTCAAATGTCATGAATAAATGTTAGAGATGCTCTGTGAAAATGCCACTCCTTAGATCAGCAACGCCCACTTTGTTTCCTGCTGCTGCAGTTTCAGCCCTTCACCTGTTCTACAGCTGCTGACAGCTGCACAGCTGCACAGGTGGTGCATCAGTCCCTCTGGTTCCTCATCTTCCTGTTCAGCCTGTGTTCAGCTCAGAAAGCGGCAGTGAGGTTAGGCTGTTCTTACCTTCCAGCTGAAGAAGGAAAGCTTTCTGTCTGAATTGACTGACTGCTCTGCTTCCAGCCTGCTGAGGACGTCACCGGCTGCTGATCCTCCACCTCTTCAGGATGTCTCTGACAGAGAGAAGTAATGCAGAGATCAAACGTTTACTGACAAACTACGGGATCAAACACGGACCAGTCGTGGGTAGGAACCATTAAGACTAATCATGCAACTCAAACTGGTTTATGGAAACACTTCTCTCTGAAACAGGTCTCTGAAATGTCTCTAGTTTTTTTTTTAAGTCAAACTTGTATATACTGTAAAACTAATCTCACATGGTTTTAATTATTCATTTGATTCATTTTGTTCTTAAAAATAAATTATTCTTTTATCTCAGAACTTTGGTAGAAAACAGAAACGCTGCTTTTGCCACAAACTTCATTTATCTTATGTTCCATCTCCCTAAAAAGGAAAATAAAACAGCTCTAAAATATTCTGCTTTAGGCAGAACGTCTCAGTAACAGTAATGAAGTCCTCGTTAGGTTCTGGTGAACTTTGCTCCTCCCTTCAGCCCACAGGCTTCTCAC
>NW_015151275.1:171035-176034 GCF_000732505.1 Cyprinodon variegatus | reverse complement strand
ATTTATTGATATAAAATGCTGATTAAATTAATTATTTCTGGATAAAATAAGCTTTCAAACTTCTACTGTAATGCCACCGTTAAACCACTGGGGGCATCACTGAGACGCTATAGAGAGAAATAACGCAGAACTAAACTAGGAAAATTAAGAAAGAAATTATTAAAACAGCAAATCATAGAGCCAGTTACACTTTAAATGTTTAAAAAAAACGTTTTCTGACAGTTTATCCCAGAAAAATTTTAAACAATTATAGAAAATCTGAAATAAATCTAATAATAAATATTTTTTTAATGGAGTAAAGCGGGTAATATTTCTCAAATGTTAAAATAAATATTTCACCATGAAAGTCTTCCATCCTCTCATTGGTCCATCCTGATCTAGTTTTAAAGAGGGATTTGACAGGTAGAATATGCAGCAAAGCATTCTGGGTAATGTTGTCATGCAGCAATGGATGTAGGAGCCAGTTTAAGGGTCATCTGCTCTGCAAAAGCTTTTAATAGGAAAACATTTCCTAATAAAAAAACAATAAAACTTAAAAACGTTCAGGTGCTTTGATCTTTTTGATTGGTTCAATGAATCAGATATAAACTCTGTTTTCTGACTGCAGCAACAACTCGAAGTCTGTATGAGAAGAAGCTGGAAGAGGTGATGGCAAAGGACCGAACCTCCTACAGAGAAGAAGGTAGAAACATTTTGATCTCATCTATTTTATTCTTTCATTGGATTCTAATCAATTCATTCCACAGGTTATTGTTTATGAATAATAAAGATCAATAAGATAAAAACAGCTGATTTTATTTTCTTTTGGATGAATTCTTAAATTAAAATTCCTGTTTGTTTTAAGGAAGAAAAGACTAAGAATCCTTTAGCTAAAATGTGTTTATTTTTAGCAAAGCAGTAGAAATGTGTGATTTTAAAGCCTCTAATCTTCCATTGAGCTTTCTGTTTGCTAAGCCTGCTGATGGAAAAATTAAAAGCATCTTTGCATAATTCTCATTTCCCCTGAAGGCTCCCTGTCAGGAAATATTTATGTTTTCTTTCACTAAATAGTTTCACTTTGAAACTGAAACAGATCATTTTAGGCCATTAAACAAAAGAAGCTCCTGATGACTTTAATGAGGGAAGTTTATTTATTTTTTGAGCAGTCAGATGACGCCTCATCCTTTCCCTCTGCTGCGTTTCATCCAGACACTAAATGTAGATCTATGAGGTCAGAAGTGTAGAAAAGTTTGTTTGTTGTTTCTTTGCAGAGGAGGAAATCACCTGGATCACAATCCGCCATCCGGTGAGTCCTGATCGGCAGCTTCTGACTCCGCCTTCAAACAGGAAACATTATTCATCTGAAAAATGTCTCGTTCTGTTTGACAGATAAACAGGAAGATCTCAGCTAATGTGTGAGTTTTTACATGATTCAATAACAAACACTGGATGCTGTCTAATATAGAAAACATGGAATATATTTATAATTTCACTTACTATTCTCTGTCATTATAAAAACTGAATTTTAAAGACTTTTTAAAGATATACAGACTTTATACCAAATGAACTTTATGATGCTTTTAAATTCAGAATTAGACTCAAATAGTAATAATTATTAAGTTAAGATATGGATTATCTGCTCTTTAAGTGTGTTCCTTTCCTGCTGTGCTCATCCTGATCAAACCTCTTTATTTGATCAGATCTTATTGTTTATCTTAATGTTTCATTTGCTTATTAGAAAAATCAATTTAGCATAAAATAAGCAGAAATGTTCTTCTCATCTATAAGAACCCGGTTCTCCGCCTCAGGTTGGGTTTCTCTCTAATAACTATACTCCCACTTCCAGCTCCTGCTTGGTGTCTTTGCTTTTTGCGCCCCCTGCTGGACAGGTGTGAAACAGCTTACAGGTCAGGCTCAGGTGGAGCATCAGTGGCCAAACAGCGGATGCCGTTACAAATGAAAAGCAGGGAAAGTTAATCCCAGTTCAGCCCAAAGAACAGAAGCTCAAACTGCTGCAGCTTCGAATAAGGAGGAAAAAGTAACACCTTTACAGAAACTCTGAATAAAGTTTTCAACAAGTCTTCCCAGTTGATCCACAGATTTCCCTTCATGGCAGGAGCGGCTCTCTGCCTTCAGCTGCAGCATTTCTCTCTCCACCATTTTGTCTCTAATGACTTATCAACCAGGAAGAAGCTGCTAAATGTTCAAATGTTCCTTTTTAATAAACATTTGCTGCTTTTTTTCCGGACAGGATTCCTTCATTCAGGATCATTAAAGGAAGCACAGAGGAGCAGCAGGAAGATCAGCAACCTGAGCAGGAAGCACAGTTAGTGATGCTTTTCATTAAAAAAAACAGAAACTTGCCAAGATTTAGACATAGAAAATAGAAAAAGAAGTTCCCCTCAGCTAAAACTGAAAACAGACACAAATAATCTAGAAATGTGATTTAATCCAGGCTGTGAATAAAGAACTGCAGCGTTTAAAACTGCGGTTAAATCTCTTCAGTCACATGAACGACCAGCAACTTACCCTGCTGGTTACTTTCCAAGACTTTCCAGTGGAGTCATTAGTGTTAGCTTAATGTAATTTATTTCTCTGTTTTATGCTCACATCTGGATTTTACAGACGACAAACAGGATTTCACCTCTGCAGGTGTGGAAGGACAAATTGATCTGCTGTAAAAAAAAAAAAAAAAAAAATCCTTCCTGTAATATTTTTAAAAGTCTTTACTTAAAAACATACTTTGCAACTATTGAAAACTCCAATTTAATAAATAAGAAACTTGGAAAAACAATAATTGTATTTAAAACTTTAATTTGATTTCATAAGGAGACCCCTTTACTGTGATGTTTACTTTGTTGTTTTTTTATTACAACTCACCTGATATTATAAGCATTGGGATTTAATTATGCATTCCTCTATATTTGTTGATAATAAAACAATGAAAAAAAAAGAAAAGTTTAAGAGGATAAGCGAGGAGCTGCTCTCAGATAAGACCTGCTGGTCTCTGAAGCTGCACAGTTGATTGATGTGTGACTGAGTCCTGCCAGCAGATGGCGACAGAGTAAGAAAAAAAAAACCTGAGCGTAAAAATACTAACCAGGTTTAAGATAACCAAGAAAACACAACCAGGATGAATGCTTGGCAGGTTTTTCTTTGCTTTAACACAAACGTTTGTTTGTTTATTTTAGTGCATAACTTTAGAGCGAGATATTTTAGACTTATTTAGACAATTTTTCTGAATTACAAACATAAACTGATCTGTTTATGCTGCCCAGTGACCAGGGGCCTGTTTCAGAAAGGAGGTTAAGTGAAAACTCTGAGGATTTGTTTGCTGCTGTTCAGATATCAACACAAAGTAAATGTTCTGTTGATGAAAATATGTTTAAAGGATCTTTTCCTTTAGGGTCAGTCCTGGAAGCAGCGCCCAGCTGCCTGAAGATCAGCAATCAGTCGAAGCTGTGCTGTAAGTCTTGCTTTGTAGACAGTGCATTAAAAAGCTGCCAGCTGTTTCATTATTTCTAACACTTCATCTTTTTTATTTTTTTATTTTGTTAGCAGTTGGTGAAGCAGTAGATTTCCTGGTAAATCAAATTGCTGATATGAAGAAAAATCAATTTAAACATGGACATTAATCTATTAGTGGATCAAATCTTTACACTGAGTTCATCTTCAATATGTTAAATAGGAAATTACCTAAAGACATGTTAAAACCAGAAGGAACATATTTAGGTTTAGACACTAACATAATATTCTGTGGAGGAAAATGTCTTTATTTTTTTATCACTCAATAGCTGCTGTACTGAGTGAAACCTAATGGTCTGCCTGTTGAGCACCTGGGAAGGCAGACAGTGTTAAAGCAGATGTGCAGCCGTCCTTTATAGTGTTGATGAAAATGAATCCCCAGCAGCTGCTGTCTGTGTTGTTTTCAGCGTTCCTCCTGCTGTCCTGAGGAGCAGAGTTCTGCTGCATGAAGTGGAGCAACAGGAGCGAGTTGATCTGTGAGACCTGCTGTTTCATAACCTCCCTCCCTTTAAGGAGAAAACCTTTCAACTCTAATCTTTCCTCCTCCCACAGAGTCCAGCTTGGAAAGGAGGTGTCAGGCAGAAGGAGGAGCAGAGGGAGAGCAGAAGGGAGGCGGTGGGCGGCCGTCCCTGCTCTGCTGCTGCTGCTGCTGCTGCTGACGGCTGGAGGCTACTACACCCTCAGCACCGCCATGTGACGTCCAGGCTGCTGTTTCATTGATTTCAATGATATTCTACATCATCCGTTTAATGAAGATTGCAAACCTCATGGTGGGGGGGTGCATTTTAAAATGTATTAAAAAGTATTTTGTACAATTTCTAAATTTCTTATGAATATTTTTGGAAATGATTTTGCCCTTGTATTTGGATTTTTATTTAATTATTTTGAGGCCTAATCAACACAAGTTCATGGAAGTTAGGTTGTCATGGCAACGTCAAGCAAGCTAGAGGCTGCCGAGTAAAGATGCATCCCGCTGGCGGCAGCAGATAGTCTAATGACAGAAAGGAGGAAATGTGTCACAGAAACGCATTTTGGATTCATGAGAGACTTTATCTCCAGTGAACATCTGTAAACATCTGTCTGTGGTTCCGTTGATCAAGCTTTATTTAACACTGTTTCTGTGAAAAGCCATGAAGCTCCAGTTGCTATGACAGCTGCTGAACCTCTGCTGCGGTGTTTATGTTCCTGATCTGTGGTCCGCAGTCAGACATGGCTGCTTATTCTCCTGCTTCCTGTGGAAATAACCACTTTGCTCAAATCAAATCAGTCAAATCAGTTTGAGCCACTTTTTTAGGTGATTGATTTCTGCATCTGAATTGGTCCATTCAGTCTTAGACTTAGAATTAAACACAGAGTGCATACAAAATGACATTACCGTTAGCACAGCTCTCATGACATTTACATTCCATAACGTTCAGCAGTGATCAAATGTAAAAAGTGTGGAAGAAAAAACAAAAAAACGCATTGATCTGGAAGTTCAGAGCATTAATATCTA
>NW_015151275.1:169106-170649 GCF_000732505.1 Cyprinodon variegatus | reverse complement strand
ACAGCAGGGGGCTCAGGACGCAGCCCTGAGGGGAGGGGCTTAGACTGATGACATCAGAGGTGTTTTTTTTTGTCCTGTCTGGCAATGTGGCAATAAGAATAATTGTCTTGATGCCAAAAAGAGTCCAACAGATTTTACTTTCACAAGTGGAGCAGTACAGCTATCGTTATAGTGTTCCGCTTGATTTATGCATATAAATAGCTTTATCATAATTATGCAGGGAGTTTTACAGATTCTATGGACACTGCAAGTAGAACAGGAAAGGAAAAACAGAAAAAAGGAGAAAAGATGAAAGAGGAGAAAAAAGGGAGATAACGATAAAACATCTTCAGTCTGCTTCATCACCTGCAAAGAGATGGAAAAAGAACAGCACAACCGATGGATATAGTATAAGAGATACATAAAGTAACACTTTGATACTATTGCTGAATTATAAGTGATATTATTTAATCTGACATGTATTCTGTCGTAGCTGAAGGTAAGAATGTGAATCTCTGAGTACCTGGAACCAAGCACCTGTAGTTGTTTGCTAGAGAGCACATGTGCATGTAAGTTATTCAAAGGAAAAATGCTCAATAGTGGTTGTGAAGAGCAGAAGAGCAGAAGTGACAACGAGCGACTAAAAGCTGTTTTTTATTTTAAGATAAAGATAAAATGACTGTAAAACATATTGAAAAGGAAAGTTTATTTAAGATTACAAAGTATGTTTAGAATGAAAATGACTATATACAGAAATATTTCTATTTAAAATAAAGAACATGTAAATAATGATGTTAAAAGTCTGCAGGGTCCTAAAGCATCCCGGTTTTGTTGAGATCGATGGGCAGCGGAGGCAACTGTGGCTCTATGGGTAAGACAGGTGCTGCACTGCAGAGGGAAGCAAGGAAACACAGACTGGTTTAGCATGCCAGCATGGGGGGGCGGCGGTTTGGGGGGGTGAGGCCTACCTGACTGTGTGACCCTGGAAACCCAGCGCTGTGATGAAGATGTTGATAAGAACTGTGAAGAAGACAAACACGGTGGCGGCGTTGTTCATCCGCTCCAGTTTGGCGTGTTTCCGTCTGTCATTCAGATCATACTTCACTGCTGGGACAAATCAGAAAAAAATAAAATAAACTCAGTAAAACTGGAACAATTAACCAGAATCCTGCATCAGATTCAACTAAACAGACATAAAATTATTCACTTTTAATACCTCGAGGAACTTTTTGTAGAAAATAAATCACCTTTTTCAGTTTTTCTGTGATGAATTTCTACTTTAACATGATTATTATGAGGAACAGTTTTCATGTTTTTGCTCTAAAACACTAAACAAAGATCATGAATAAAACACATGACACTGATGTAGTTTCTCTTCATCCGGTTATAAACAGCAGCTCCTTCATTCAGATTAACAGATCAGCACCACCTGCTGCAAACACTGGAGGTTTAAGCTGAAAAGGGCTTTGTTCTGCCTGAAACCAATGAGAGCTTAGAAAAGTCAAACACTGAAATTAGTGGAATAAATGTTTCAACCAGCGGGAGCAGGAACAAATCAAATCAA
>NW_015151275.1:166751-168047 GCF_000732505.1 Cyprinodon variegatus | reverse complement strand
ATTCATTTCAGACGGAACTATTCACAGACTGGATTATATTAAACTGAACTTCCAATTTTCACCACTGTTTGGCGCCAAGTAACATTTCCTCTGATCACGGCTTGCTTGGTCTCGCAATGAATCCTGGGTAAACCAAGGATACCGAGGATACATCGGACCCGTCCTTCAAATCGGGCTAAAAGAAGGACGCATTTTAAGGCCGCATAACGAGGAGTCTTGGAATCCGACCAGACGTAATCGTCCTTCGAATCTGGCCTTCTAAGGACGCGTCCTAGGTTTTCGAACAGAGCATAAATCTACTGAAAAAGAAAAAAAAACATGTTTTTATTTCATCCTACAGCTTTTTTTCAATAAGAAATGTATTTCAGAGTAAATTTTATCCTTTAAATTTCGAATTAAGTTTGTGAAAACGTCCCTCTTCTCTGCTACCAGCCTCTAGGTGTTCATTTAGTTCTGGAATCTGAAGGGTTAATGCCTGAATGCCAACAGGAAGTCCTCCTCTGACCTTTCTGAGTCCAGCAGCTGGAGTTCATGGTGCAGAAAACCAAGATAGTTTTAGAAAACAGTCACATGATCTGCAGGTTTATTATCGGTTAAACGTAATGAAAGAATGATTCAAAAAGGCTGATTACTCGTTTAAAACCTAAAATAATCTCCTCCATCCATTAACCCAGCGACTGAACGCTGACTGCAGCCTTTCTCTGTTTCTCTCCTGGACAGAGAAGCTGCTGCTGCTTCACCTGCTCACCATCTCATCGATCGTTTTACTGATGCAGAGCTCAACTGTTCCTGCCTTCATTCATCTTGACGTTATGGTCAGCGTAGATCTAGATTCTCAGACTTTGTTTCAGTCCAAGCTGATCGATGTTCACATTTTCACCATTTGCTCGTTGAGGAGGAGGAATTTCTGTAATTTTCACCAGCAAAGTGACTCCCAGCCATCAGCATTTCATATACGGTTTGATTGAACTAAATTTGTAGAGAATTTATGGAAATAAACAGAATCTATTTCTGTTCAATATAAGCGAATGATCTGAATCTTTGTTTTTTATAATGGAACCGCCAAGATTTTTACACATTAGTTAAAATGTTTTTTATTCGTGTATCGTGTTTGTTCTGGTTTCCAGATGATTGGTGAACGATTTCCTTCCATAAAATGAATCGTTTTAAAGAACCGTCTCATTTTATCCTTCGCATTTTAAAGCCTAAAAACAGAGAAACATCCAGACTGTGGATTCCAGGTAATAGGAAAGACGTTGGATGTTGGAGGAGCTTCTTTCTCCTTCTAACAGTTCA
>NW_015151275.1:163822-164422 GCF_000732505.1 Cyprinodon variegatus | reverse complement strand
TGCCTTCTTTCCTTTCCTGTATGTATGATGTTTTAGGTGCTTAGACCTGACAAGTAATGATGGTGAGAAGGGAAAACATGGAGTGACTTGCCAATAAAGACGAGCAGCAGTCCAACGATGACCTGCAGCGCGATGGAGAGAGCGAGCAGGACAATGAGAGGGATGTAGAAGCGGTACCCTGGGCCCACATACAGGATGGTCTTCAGCTGCGAGGAGTTGGCCATCAGCAGAGCCACGTCCAGCATACTCTGAGCTGCGCTTTTCTTAGTGGCGTAGTGATTCATGTCTATTTGGCCAAACTTTTTAGCAGGATTAACCTGGGGAGCAAAGTTAATAATATCACTTACAGGAGGAGATGTTGACTACAGCTCTGTCTGTGGGTGTGGGTGTCCGTGGGAAGAATTGTGGGAGTGGCTCTGCGACATGTGATGACTCACCTGAGCTATGAAGCACATTAAACAACAAGACTCAACAGGTGCCATGTTCCCGTTCACACTCAGACCTCGTCTATTTTCATGAGCGGGAACATGCCTGAGCTGCACTGCAAAAAATCTGAATCTAGATAAGTCATTTGTTCTTAAAATACGTGCATTTGTTCTT
>NW_015151275.1:162082-163150 GCF_000732505.1 Cyprinodon variegatus | reverse complement strand
TTAATTTAAGAAATTTTTACTTATTTCTAGATCATTTTTGCAGTGTGTAAGACGCTGATCTGATCTGAGCTACAAACCAGGAGCAGCTGGAACCTGAGCAGAAGCTTCACAGCCGTCCAATCCAGAGCGTTCAACCTGTCCAGCCGCTTCATCTGCCTTCAGTGGAAAGTTACGCAGAAGAAAGGATGAAGGCATTTCCAGAGCTTAGCCCAGTCATGTCACAGCTGGCTGAAACGTCACACCTTTGGGTGCCACTCTCACTCATCTTAAACCTTTGATTCACCTCAAAACAACCACTTTCATAAAGATCTACTGTTATTCTGGTAGAAACAGGGAGATGGATCCATTTAGAAAAATATGGGGAGCAGTTAAAAAAAAAAAACAGCCAACAAGCTTCCCTGATTTTACAGTTTTTGGTCAAAGGAAACAGTTTGATCCTTTAAAAAGAAAAGATCCAAACATTTATGATTTAAAGCTTCATCTTCCAGGTTTATGGGAATATTTACTGGAAATGACTCAGTAATCAACTGCAGCGTCTTCTTCTGATGGAGGTAAAATGACAAAGTTATATTAAAGGTGAGCTTACCTCTTCCTCCATTTTCCTGAGGGATAACTCCTCTCCATTCATCCTTTGCTCCACGGCGTTCTGAGCTGCTGGAACACAGAAACCTCCGGATTAAAACCAACAGGTCTAGCGACTCTCCTTGTTTCAGCAACATTTACTGGCTCCGCCCACCTCCTTCAGTCATGCAGGAAAAGGAAGGATCCCAGTAGAAGGCTGCTGCTGCTGCTTCATTCAGCTATAATGGCCTCTACAGTTCTATTCAGTTTATTTCTATAGCGTCAATTCACATCATGTCATCTCAGGTCACTTTATAGATCCAGATCATCCAGATCATCCAGTCAGATTGGTTCAAAGTTTTCTATCTAAGGAAAACCAGCTGATTGCATCGACTCATTGACTCTTCAGCAATCCCTCACACTAAGCATGCTTGTAGCGACAGTGGAGAGGAAAACCCCCCTTATAACAGGAAGAAACCAGGAAGAAACCACAGCAGAACCAGGCCC